>NW_022145778.1:1650496-1764060 GCF_002938485.1 Sitophilus oryzae | reverse complement strand
GATTAAGCACATTATCGGGTATTTATTACTGTAAAAGGATGAACTTGTCTACATAGACCCTTTTTGTGGAAAAATCCCAACATCTGGAAAATTACAGTATTTTTTTAACATAAACCCTTATTCGAGGGAATGCTTCAATTAACGAGAAGATTCGTAAAATTAAACAAAATTACTATAAACCACTATAAATACGAATTATTGGTTAGGTTCAAAATTTTTTCTCTTCTTAAATAAATTTAAGCCTTAACATTATTAGGCATTTGCATAAAAGTGTGTATTTTGGGTGGTATTCCACAAAACTTGCAGGCTGTTGAGGAAACAGAAAGTGTACAGATTACCGACCCAACTAGCAAATATAGTTCCCAGTCCTTTTTAAAATGTCACTGCCCCTAAAGCATAGTTCCTAGACCCACTCTGCCACTTAAAATGTTACTCTATAAGGAATAGTTACTTTGAAGTATATTTCGAGAGTGACCGGTTAGTCCCTACCTACCATAAAAGTGGAAAATAAACATCCAGATTGCAAGTCGCATACATGTAATTTAAAGAAGTGGCTGGAACTACCCGAATCTTCGAATATGACACCATAAAAGACCAAAAACTTTATAGTAACTTTTTAAAGTAGGGGTTACCAACAAGTGCTACCATAATGCCTCCATTAAGTTTTTGTTACTTTATAGTAACAATTTAAGTTACGGGGTAGTCGCGGCCACGACACCAAGTTACTTCTAATTTATAGTAGCATTGAAAGTACCAAAATGGTTACTGCTACCTTCCTAGGTCACTATAAAATAGCTGTCACTCATCCATTACCACTAAAAAGTCACGGGGGTCAAATACGGCTACTTTATAGTGACCGTAACTTAATATACGCTAATAAATGTAATTGTCTCATATTGCATCGTGTGCCGCTCTGTTTTAGTGTTTTCTTTTACTTGCTTTTAAGCTTTTTAAAATTTTGTAAAATCCCTAAGGTGAATAAAAAGAAATTTAGATATTCTTGTACTTTCTACCGAAGAATTAAACAAAAGGAACCACTGCGAACCGATGCATCAACATCAGAAACAAAAACTACATCTTTCATCTTTCTATAGTCCTACTGATGAACATCATAAATCAGGTAGTGACTGAGACATTTTTGAAGTTGTTTCTGTAGATGAGTGTAGTGTTAGTTCATCTGAAACTGAATATCAGAGGAGAACTAATTTGAGAACCAACAACAATATAAAACAAGAGCTAAAAGAGTGGGCGTTAAAATACTCTATACCTTATGTAGCTCTGAATAATATAGAAACACTAATAATAGAAAATACACAATAAGTAAAAAATAACTTCAAAGGACAAGGCGGAACGTTATAGTAGCACCAATGTATAGTCGCCACCACCGCGATCGGTGTAGCAACTTGGAAAAATCACTTTATGGTTCCAAAGAATCGTTGACAATGTAGTTCCAAAAAAGTTATTGTTTCTATAAAGTCGCCTATGTATAGCTACAATTGTCACTTTATCAATCCGAAGATTTTAAAGGTCCAAACGGGTAGGGTTGGCCTAATATGTTATTGTTCCCGGTACTTTGTGGAAGCACATGGAACTATAAAGTATTTTTCGGATTAAACGGCCATATTTTTTTCATGAATTTTTAAACGAACAGCCAAATGGCTCAAACATTATGCGTTTTTAAGCTAAATATACCTAGATTAAAGCTTTTTTCCTTAGTTATTTTGTTATTTCTGACGGTGAACTAATATTTTAAAGTTTGACCCCGGTTTCAAGCAAATTATTATTATTTTTTAATTACAAACATGAGTTTCTATTACAAATAATATAATAACTTGAAATATTTTGAGAGGCGCTCGAAAATTTTGTTATATAAACCCACTATTTTATTCAGTAAAGTTGATTGCGTTCTGGAATTTACCTAAAAATGGGCGTTAAAATCGCACGGTAAATAACAAATAACGAAACAATAATAATAGCTTCCATAATTATTTTCCATCATGACATTTATTTTTATCAAATGTGAAATTGCATGAAGAGGTCGCTGTGAATAAAGTTCAACAGTTTAACGAAAGTTCTACATGTCGGTGGCTAACACTTGGCTGCCACGAACCCGCGACTAGGCAGTTTCGTAACGGATAAGTCGCATTCACCAGTAGGCTACTTTATAGTAACACATCATAGTAACTCTTTTAGTGGCAAAAACTACCCCAGACACTACCCGGCTACTCAAAATCTTTCCCCATTTTCGTCGCAGTTACGTAGCAGCTACGAATATACGACGCAGCCGCCCCACTTTGTAGTGGCTTTGATAGTAGCAGTTACGTATCTGCAACTATAAATGCTAGTTGGGGAAAAAATTGAAAATAATATTTATATTAAAACAGCATCATATGTCACTTTTTCAAATATGTCCTACAAATCCTCCAATTTAATAGCTGCTGGTAAGAAGTTTCACTTCAAATATGCACACATAGTGCCCACACACTGTATAATTTGATCTTTAAAAATACTCCTCAAGATATCTAACAGTTCCCGGACAAAACTTCCGAGCAAAATCCAAGTAAGGTACATCGTCATAGACGGGAATTTTTCTTTCGAAAGATAATTTATTCCATAGATGAATTATGTAACTATCTTTCGTCTTATTCTTGATATTATCTAGTTGATTGTTGTCGAAGAAATCTTGCCAGCTAAGAAAAGGAACAGCGTAAAATACGTCTACTGTGTATATATGGAAATGCGAACACCATTTGCCGAAAAAATCTTTCACATCGCCACCGCAAAGTTTACTAGCTAACCTGGAAGAACAATGTTATACCAACGTAATTTTAAATTGTATATGTTACAGTAAAAGTTGGAAATCAGTGATAGTTAACAATTACTAGTAAAAGCTCACATTCACTGATTTGCTAAGACTACGCCAGTAAAAGTTCAACAGCTATTTTTGAAACCAACTTTTACTAGTGAATGCTAACATTCCCTGGACGATAGTAGAGCTTGAAAGATTAGCGCGGTTGCCACATGTTGTAAAATATAAGGATAAATAAAGAATAAGTTGAATAATAGCACAGAATATCTAGCTACGCAACAGAAAAATACTCGAAATGAAAAAGCGAAAATTGCACAAATAGAATACTAGTTGGCGCGACAATGTCATAATCAGAATATAATTAGAAATTTTAAACTTTCGGTTTTGGATCGACGGGTCGTCGACGGCCTTATAGCTCGGCTAAATATGCACAGTTGCCAGATTCAAAAATACTTGAATTGGCATCCCATTCTTTTTATTGTGTATAATGCAGTATGTGTTTCTTTCTATTCTTCTTTTCTTGTCAGATACACTTATATTAATTATTCCTTTGGCTATTAAAATAGTTTTAAGTATAATTTAACAAAATCTCTAATATTTTCGTTGTAAGATAAGTAGTAGTATGAGAATACGTTATTATCTAGTTTTATAATTCTTAACTGATAAGGATGGTCAACCCTAATTTTTTTACACAACATTTTTATTTTTATTTTGTGGCATTAAAATTCTAAATTCAAAAAATACATACAACCCAAATTTTCATCCTTCAATAATAAACTTTCTTTTTTATATAGAAGGATATTAGTAATTCAATAATTTTCAACCTCGTGAATACGAATGACTGTTGTCCCATAAAATGTATATGGCAAAACAAGGTTTGCCGGGTCAGCTAGTACTGATATAAAAAAATAGAATTAATATAATTAAATGCTATTCAAAATCAGAGAGATTGACAGTTCAGTTAATGAAAAAAACTACAGCTGTTGATTAAACGTATTTAACGAGAGTGGACCGAGTTACACTAATTCCAAATTATTGATGTGATTAGCGCTTGATAAACTGTTGCCACTAATTAAATTTTTGGCCCGAAATGTTTGTTATCATTAATCGAAATTAAAACAATATACGTTCTGTGATTAGCTACGATTAGAGGCGTAGACTGTTGATTGTGTTTCGCAGTCGTAAATATATTAAGCTCGCTATTGGACACCAAACGAATATTTACTATCGGTTGTAATGTCATAATTATGTCTCAAAGATACATATTTATAGGCCATTAGTTGTTTGGTGGGATATAGTAGACTGGATTATAAAATCCAAAATTCTATTAGTAACAATCCATCAATATGTAGAAGATTAATTTAAAATAAGTAATTTTAATAGTATTTATTTTTAAATAATATACATAATATACAGTGTCACCGGATTGTCTTTACAAAAGGAAAACTTTTTTATTAATAAAAAAAAAAAAAAAAAAAAAAAAAAAAAAAAAATTTGTTTTTCTGTTCTAAAATGTTTAATCATTGCCGGTATTTTTCCAAATTTCCATAGTATTTTTTTTTCTCTTGTCGTTTTAGAGAAAATTAAAAAACATTAAAATTTTTTTTTTTTTATTTATAAATAATTGTATAAATATTCGTTTATAATTGTGTGTAATTAACTTATTTAGATTCAAAAAACACATAATTGTTCTATGTCCATGGAATATTGAAACTCCCTGTATAGTTCGTAGCTCTGCTTTGGAAAAATAAAATTTCCAGAACTTTATTTATTGTAACCAGATTGCAAGACTTTATTTTTGTGGTATATTCTGATAGTAAAGTATGTAACATTTGTTTTTTTAATCACCAGACCATTTAATTTTACTATCAGAATATAAAACGAAAATAACACAAAAAGTCTCTTTGTTCCCTGCCGGTCTCGAACTCTGAATCATCGATTTGTGGTCGGAAACTCTACGCACTGCGCTATGGGGAGACATGTTCGATTTATATTCACTACTAGAATTTATAGGACTAATTAATAAAAAATAGGATTTTCTTCCGATGCGCAGTAAAGAACGCAACATCTATCGACAACCAGACGGCCTGCCCGCTGTTTCAGAGAGCATAGTAAAAATATATCAAAGAGCCAGATGTCTAAAATACTTTCTCGAAAAGTTTGCTATTCTTGGACTACTAGATTTAATTGTAAACTGAAATTATCTCACGCATAAATGGAACTACTAAATACAAGCATATATGATACCTTTGCCAGACCAAATAAATAAGGAAAAACTAATTTTGTGTGGTGATCTTAATATTGACTTCTTGGTGTATGTGCTTGCCCAGGAGTTTCCTTTTCTGGTCCATTTTGATCTCTTTTGAATGGCCATGCATGTAGGCTCACCTACCAGAATATCCAATACCAGTTCTAGTACTATAGACTAGTAAAATCATAAGATCCTAGTTAATAAACTGCAGCACTATGGTTCAGGGGATCATCTCTCGAATGGTTTAAGTCGTATCTGGGCAACAGAAGTCAACTTGTGAGGGTGGATATCACGTTGTCTTCTAGCAGCCAATAGAATGTGGAGTATCACAAGGCTCAGTACTAGCCCCTATTTTGTTTCTTTCTTTTGGCTAACGACATTGCTAACATAAAACATCAGTGGCAAAATATGTATTTTTGCGGACGACACTAGCTTCAATTGGAGCAACAAGGACATCACGGCACTTCATAGGATTATATCAAATGACTTAATCACCATTAAATCTAGGTGCGATTCGAACCTCCTGAGTCCCAACATTTCTAAAACTAAAACTTTGTCGTATAAAAACTAGTTGCAGCCTTTTGTACTCAACAACACCACCATTGACTTCGTAAAATCTGTAAAATTTTTTAGGGCTTGTTGTGGACAATTCTCTGAAATGGGACATACATATCGAAGCTTTGTCGAAAAATTGAGCTCTGCCTGTTTCGCATTAAGGTCTGTTTCTAAGGAGCTTAACTTGTCAGTGGCTAGAACTGTTTATTATGCACTTTTGAGTCAGAACTCCTCAGGTACGTCTCTTCCATCTGGGTACGTAAGAAGTGACTCAATTTGACCGCATTTTCTAGCTCCAGAAGAGTATTGTTCGATATTCACTAGGACCAAACAGCAGAACTCATTGCCGGGACTTTTTTAAAGAATTAAGAATATTGACTCTTCCTTCCTTATTTATATTTGAATCCGTTTGCCTAATACGTAAACATGTATCAGCTTTTCAAGAAAGGCTATCTCACACTTATCCACTCAGGAACGCGGAGCAAGATCTTTATCTACCTACCCCACGCTGAGAGTTAGTTAAAGTTCAATATTATACAACTGAAAAATGCAATAATCACCTGCCATTTGAAATCAAATCCATAACATCATTTTTTCATTTCGCAAAGCATTAAACTCTTATTTACTAGACAAGGCTTTCTACGCCGTAAATGAATTATATTTGAATTGAAAAATCGAATTTGATCTTGAAAACATTGGTCTAATGTTTGCTATTGCTATATTTACCAATGACATCGAAATTAATTCTATTTAGAGTCATTGATATTTTATTATAAACTACAAATATTTTAATATTATTTTAAATTTTGTTCTTTTTGACATTGTAAAACATTTGGCAACGTTTATTTTAACAATAAGACTGACAATATTATTTATATAATGTTTTGTATTATCTTTTGTTTGTTTGTTTGTGTACCTTGTTTTTTTTCTACTTTGTTTGTTAGTTTACCTTTGTCTACAAATTGAAAAATTTTTTGACAATAAAGGCATTTATTTATCACTTGAGCACAGAATATTACAACAGAAAAACAAAATATATGCTTTAGTTAACATTAGTTAAATGATGAGGAAACATTTACTTTATCTTTAATAACGTTCCTTGTCACAATAACCAACATTTACAAACCAAAAATAACATTAATGCGTCCGCTTTAATAATGCCCACTTTAATCTCGAAATTTAAAAGTTTGTGAATACTATTTTAAAAATCAATAATTTTTCTTATGTATACAGAGTATCTTAAATGAATGTTTTGAATTTAAAAGAAATATGTTTACTTTAAATAGGCGGTTCATCTCACTGTTAATTTTTAAAAGTTTGATGCCCTCTAACGGACAAACGAAGCACTATTATTGTATAGAGGTAAATTGTGTCCAATGAACTTATTTTGATTCCAAAAATATATAGTGGTTCTATGTCCACGGAATATTGACACATTCTGTATAAATACGCCGAGAAAATTCTAAATAAAAAAAATACTTAAAGCCGAATGCTTCCCCCAATATTAAACTATATAACTCGATCGTCACCGCAGACCCGCAGAAAATTGGTGCTTTCGGGTAGTCGTGTGTCCCATCGGTCGAATAAAATATAATCTATCGATAAATTAGGGTGCGGAATTTAATTTTACTAATACAGGTTTAACGTTCTGGATTAACACCGCAGTGGCTGCAGCGCGCCGATTATTAATTTCATAAATTCCTTTTATGCCTCAATTTTTATGGCTAATAACGCGTTTTTGTCGCGCCCTTTGTTTTCAATTGATTTACTGGTCGCGCATTAAACGCAGTTTAGGTTTTCGCAACATTTTACAACTAGCAAGCACGTTTTGATTTAACAGTTTTACTGCGATAATTTTGTTCTTAATATGCGAACGTAACGTTTGTAGGATAATATGTTAGTCAATTCAACTTGCAATAATTATAACGGTTTTATTGCAGGAATGTAACAATTTATCGGGCGATATATTTAACATTCCCAACTGGTAAAGAAGTACAACAGGGAAACGCGACATCTCCAAAGCTGTTTACAGCAAGATTAGAAGAGATCTTCCGTCAACTGGACTGGACCAACAAAGGATTAAAAATAGATGGAGAATATCTTAACCATCTAAGATTCGCTGATGACATAGTCCTAATTGCCAATAGTCCTGAAGAACTACAAGTACAAATTAATGAACTTTAAATACAGCCAGTAATAAAGTGAGTCTTAAAATGAATTTAGTGGAAAGAAAAGCAATCCTAATAAATAAATAACACAACAATTCTAATAATTTTGGACAACTAAACTTTTCAAAAATTCCTTTAACTGGTTCTTACTTGTCTTCATTTTTTTTCGATTTATTATAATTTTCCTTTATTATTATAAAGTTCTTTTGGTAAGGATATTCTTGATAGTTTGAAGATTTCGATCTTCTTGATGAGATACACGCAATTTTATAAATATAATCACAATTGATAAAATTAAAATAAAAATAATAAATTATTTATTCAATCTAATTTTTTATTAAATACTAGCGTGTACCAGCGACTTCGCTCGCGTCGAATTAATCATTTGTAATGGTGATGATAAAGCAAAGCAAGAATTTCCATTAACATTCAACAACAATAACAACAACTGGATAAAATTTTCTCACATTTATGTCAGCATGAGAAAAAACAATATGGCGATATTATTATATAACTTGGTAATGTTTGAGGGGAAGTTTCATCTCGTTGGAATTTGACTTTCGAAAAATCCGTTTGCCAAAAATAAGCTTTTTATGTCAAGCAGTTTAAGCAAAATCGTGGTTAAGAAATTACCCAACTTTTTAGAACACCCTGTATGATTTTTTAAAAAAATTTCAAAATATGTAAAAAAAAACAAATAAATTATGCTTGTCCAAACGTTTTTCCGAAAGACTAACCGTTTTTTAAATAACAAATATTGTAATATTTGAGAGGCGTTTTCACCCTCTTGGAATTTGAGATTCGAGAAACCCTTCCTTATCGAACCTCTACACCTCACAGTCAATCCGTTTGCCAAAAATCAGCTTTAAACGTCAAGCAGTTTAAGCAGAATCGTGATTACTCAATGGTCATATTTTATGAAAAACCCTGTATAAATTTATAAAAAATCTTAAAATATGTAAAACAACAAAATAAAATATACGTGTTTAAGAGTTTTTCCAAAAAACTCACCGGTTTTTAAATAAAAAATATTTTAATATTTGAGGGATAGTTTCACCCCCATAGAATTCGAGTTTCGAAAAATCCCTTCTTATCGAACCTCTACACCCTAAAGTCAATCTGTTTTCCAAAAAGCATTTCAGCATTTTACCTTAAGCGCTTTAAGCAGGATCGTGATTAATCAATGACCAGATTTTTCGAAACACCCTGTATACATTTTTAAAAAATCTTAAAATATGTAAAAAAAACAAAATAAAATATACGTGTTTAAGCGTTTTTTCGGAAACTTGGCCGTTTTTTAAATAAAAAATATTGTAATATTTGAGGGGTGGTTTCACTCTCTTGGAACTGGAATTTCGAAAAATCCCTTCTTATCGAACTTCTACATCCTAGAATCAACCTGTATGCCAAAATTGAGCTTCTTACGTTGAGTGGTTTGAGCAGGATCGTGATTAATCAGTGTGTCAGTCACTTAAGGATTTTATATATTAGTATAGATTATTAGAATGTATATCACAGATGTTCATGCCTACAGAAAGTTAAAAAAAATATGATATTTAAGATAATCTTCACAAAATATGTTTTTTACATCATGTAACTTTAAACCTTTTTAAACTTTATTTTCCACTTTGGTAAGTTAATGACCTTAAAAATTTTAAAGGTTGTTATTAAACGTAGCTAAGGCAAATTAATAAAATTGCATTTATCTCGTCAACGAGACCGAAATCGACAAAATATCGAGAGACAACTTTTAATTGATATTAAACCTTATACACAAATTTGCGAAAAACAAGAGAAAAAAAGTCAGTGGTGCACATTTTTTTTCAGAAAAATATTTTAGTGATAGCCCTTATGCACGTCCCTGGGGAATATGTCGACAATTTTTTTATTTATCGCACTTACAGTAACTTTTACTTCAAAATTTTATTCGAATCGCTAAAATAACTTGGAAGAAAATTATAATAAATCGAAAAAAATGAAGACTTCTAACTTCCTGTAGCTACGATACAACGCAGAATCGGACCTATGTTGATATAAAAAGTAAATTTTATTTTTACAGTTTTTTGAAACACTCTGTATAACTAAATAAATGTCTCAAAAGTATAAATCTGACCACTGCATTCAAGATAATTACGTTCTATTTAATAGATTTTATTGTTTTGAAACTCTAATAATTTAAAATAACAATGTATATGATGCAGTTCGTTGATGTGATATTATTGAAAATTATCTATAGATGTTATAACCAGATTTTCAGATTTAGAAAAATAGGTTATTTAGCTGTCAAATACAAATTCCGCTTTATTATATTTATTTTCGATTATTTAGTATTCCAGTAAATATACTCGTAGCACTGTAATATCAAACGAATTATAATTTGAAAAAGTAACTTCTCCAAAAAAATCCTTTATGGGTATTTCGCCATTGCACTGCAAGAAAAATCTATAAAATAAAATAGTTATTTTTTTGTAAACACTTCTGCGTTAAACCTAAACGGACGCTGCTTGTCAGAAGTTATGTTTACAGTAATAAACATTTGCCTAACAAAGAAAAAAATGCTTAACGTTTCGGAAAGTTTATCTTTTTCCATCGTCAGAAGCAAAAAAATACAAAGAATAAGGAAAAAAACTATTTAAATTCAACTATTTCAGAACACTTTATTTTTTTTTTAGATACGTCTACAAGAAACCGTTGACGTTCTGTTAAAATGACATTATATCAAGTTAAATTTCAAAATTAACAATTACTACCTGATAACAATTATTTAATAATGTAAAACCAAGAAACCCAAAACTTTCTGTATCATTATTTTTAAATTTTACATATGTTATGTTTATTTATGTTATGTGCTTTAAAATCAAAGAAGCGATTGCCATACATTACTAACATCTACAGATGCATGAGCAATACATTTATTTTTATTAGATTGAATTAAAAAAGCCTCTTTTATTTTTCTTTTAGAGGCTATCGCTTCTTTCATTATAATTTTGGCGTTATTAAAATTTATTCTGTGCCCTGTGTCCCATGAATGCTGACAAATCTTAGATTGGTGAAAATCTCCCTTTCTTAAATAATATTTATGTTCTTTAATTCTAACATTTAAGGGTCTAGATGTTTGACCAATGTAAAATATAATAAACGCGTATTCAAATATTAATTTTGTGGAATATATACTATATCAATATAACATAAAACGATATGTAATTAACGAAATATCATCGTAACAACAGCTATTTTGGAAACGTCTAGGTTTACTTATTTCACTGAGATTTATGAAAAAAAATCCTTTGCCTCGGATACAGATACCGCCACGTTTTGGAAATAGCTCAAAACAAAACAAACTTGAACGAGGAAACAAAAAACGTTAATAAAAAAATCCTCCCAAGCCTCCCCCTCCTCACGAGTAGTTTTCATTCAGTTTTAAGAATCGAAAGTAGGTAGAGGCAAACCGAAGTGATGAGTCAAGACAACTGGAAATAAATCGAAATGCGACGAAGTTGGGCGACAAAACCCGACCTTGACCTGCTTTGAAGAGTTCTCTGCATAGTGTAAAGGTTGTTTAAGAGTCGATTCATTATGAGAAATTGTAATGCCCATTATTACGGAGTAGGAGGGGAGTCAAAAAATCCTCAAAAACGCCTCACGTAAATCATGGACGGCCCCTTTCAAATAAAACATTGTCTAGCACTTCTAAACAAATTTCAGCAGTAAGTCGCGTACGGCTTAAACTCGAAATACCCTATAGCATCGGTTTGTTTTTAACGATATTCCGCCGCCGTCGTATCGTGTATTGGAAGGTCGTGCGTCAATCGGAAAATTTTCCAAGTTTTATTCCCCGAGGCGGACGCGTTAAAGTTTTCCAAATGGCATTTGCGCGTTTCTCCAATTTTTATTTAAAGTCTCGAACAGTTTGAGTGCTGTTGTTAGAAGGTGCATTGCTGGGGTGTGTGTGATGGGAAATGTCACATGACATTCGCAGTCTGATGAAAAATATATAGGGAACGCGGGCCTGAAAGTTATTTCGTTTTTACATCTGTTATTCGCTGCGCTTCGGCAAATTGATGTTTCACAAATCTGATTTATGTTGCGCTATAAAAACTTAGACTAACGAAAAGTCGTCCAAAAAAATGTATCCATTTCAAGTTGTAATTTTAAATCAGAAAAATTGCGGATTATACAGTACATTCAAAATTATTTTAGTTTAATTTTATTTGACGTTACGTAAATTATAACACATGATTTGACATATCAGAGACAAAATGAGAGGCAGTGTTGCCATTTCCACTGAATTTTCTGTAAACTTTTTGTTAACAGAGAAAAACGAAACCAAAGCAATAAAAAGGAGTGAAACCCAAAGCAATCAAAATACGTGTATAGCATGTTTTGATTGCTAGAGCTTCACCTCGACATTAACCTAACTTAATAGTCACCAACAGCCAAATCGTTATTTTTTTGAGTTCCCTCCAAAAAAGGGATACATGAAAACTAGGCTTAAATTCCTGATAATTTACTAGTTAATTTGGCAACTAGGCAACTTCTCTAGGCATTCTTTGAGAAGCTAATTTGTTGAGCTTCTCAAAGAATGCCTAGAGAAGCTCAACAAATTAGGCAAAGAAAATAAAGTCCTCCTACTCTGGGTGCCTGCTCACCAAGGGATAGAATTAAGGCAATGAAAAAGCAAATGATCTAGCTAGGAAAGGAGCGAAGACTCCACTAACTGGACCCGAACCGTTCTGTTTTCCAAACGGGAACCAACTGAAAGCGGAACTGAAAAATCTGGAAGACTCCATCCGTAACTTGGAATGGGTGTCCTCCAACGGTCTAAGGCACTCGAAAAAGTTCCTCAGAACTTACGACCGAGAAAAATCAAAGGTTTTCCTTGATTTAAGTAAAAACAATCTTCGGATTGTCACGGGGTTTCTAACAGGATACTGTCTCGGGATACTCTCTGAGAAACAACGGCGAATGCAGATTTTGTGGGGAAAATGGGAAAACACCAGAACACCTTATCACTGAGTGCGCCGAGACGGCGACCATTCGTTTCATGAGCTTTGGTACGTCTGATGTCGAGGATGGAGAGCTGGTCTCTGTGGAGCCGTCTCAGATACTAGCTTTTGTTAAAGCCCTGAGACTGTATGATGAGTTATAACTCGTTATAACTCAAGAAAGGGGAACACACAATACATCTATAAGGTCGCAGTGATTAACTCCCCTCCTAAACATTCTACATTCTACAAAGCAATGAAAAGGAGTGAACCCAAAGCAATCAAAATACGTGTATAGCGTGTTTTGATTGCTAGAGCTTCACCTCGATATTAACCTAACGTAATAGTCACCGACAGCCAAATCGTTATTTTTTTGAGTTCCTCCCCAAAAAAGGGATACATGAAAACTAGGCTTAAATTCCTGATAATTTACTAGTTAATTTGGCAACTAGGCAACTTCTCTAGGCATTCTTTGAGAAGCTAATTTGTTGAGCTTCTCAAAGAATGCCTAGAGAAGCTCAACAAATTAGGCAAAGCAAATAAAGTCCCCCTACTCTGGGTGCCTGCTCACCAAGGGATAGAATTAAGGCAATGAAAAAGCAAATGATCTAGCTAGGAAAGGAGCGAAGACTCCACTAACTGGACCCGAACCGTTCTGTTTTCCAAACGGGAACCAACTGAAAGCGGAACTGAAAAATCTGGAAGACTCCATCCGTAACTTGGAATGGGTGTCCTCCAACGGTCTAAGGCACTCGAAAAAGTTCCTCAGAACTTACGACCGAGAAAAATCAAAGGTTTTCCTTGATTTAAGTAAAAACAATCTTCGGATTGTCACGGGGTTTCTAACAGGATACTGTCTCCTCAACGAACACCTCAGTAGGCTGAAGCTGCGACGAATGCACATTTTGTGGGGACAATGGGGAAACACCAAAACACCTTATGACTGAATGCGCCGAGACGACGACCATTCGTGCCATGAACTTTGGTACGTCTGATGTCGAGGATGGAGAGCTGGCCTCTGTGGAGCCGTCTCAGATACTGGCTTTTGTTAAAGCCCTGAGACTGTATGATGAGTTATAACTCAAGAAAGGGGAACACACAATAGATTTATAAGGTCGCGGTGATTAACTCCCCTACTAACATTCTACATTCTACATTCTACAAAGCAATGAAAAGGAGTGAACTTAAAGCAATCAAAATACGTGTATAGCGTGTTTTGATTGCTAGAGCTTCACCTCGACATTAACCTAACTTAATAGTCACCGACAGCCAAATCGTTATTTTTTTGAGTTCCTCCCCAAAAAAGGGATACATGAAAACTAGGCTTAAATTCCTGATAATTTACTAGTTAATTTGGCAAGCTTGTAACAATTTGCAACGTTTGTCAAAACTCAGCCTTCACTGCTATCAGCAGAAACGTAGAAACGGATATAAACAAGCCCGTGACTCTTTCATTATCAGTTATGAACATCTCACTTTTAAAAAGATTAAGTAGTTAAATAACCTACTTTGTTATTTTTAATAAAGTTGCTTAAATCGTACTCCTCTATAGTTGCTTAATTCCTACCTAGAACGACTTAGAAAAATAGCATGTTTATAAAGAAATCTTACTGTATAGCTTCAAGTATAGCAAATGGCATAAATAGATTTTGGAGATATAGCATTACGTCTGTATAGAGAAATGATGTGTTGACACAGATGCCGATTTGAGGTACCAGATGGCCTACAAATTGAATTGCCAGCAGAGTAGTCGAAAAAAATAACATCTCGAAAGATATGGACATCATGATGAAGGAGATGATCTTTTTCAAAGAGATGAATCCGCCACAGAGGTATAGACTTTTTTATTCTTTTTGCTGTTTTTATACGACTACAAATAAAAAAGATCAACCACATAGACGACCCAAAGGACGGTACTTGTATAGGGAATACATTGGCACTTCATGATGCTTGGTTTTCAGCTTACAAAAATTTTTGAGCTGAAAACCAAGCTTAATAGCCAAGAGCTGATGCCCAAGTTTGAATAGTATTAGCTACAACGCCTTATAAAGAAGAAGTTGGAAGCAACAAAATTAAAATATGGTTGATGGAAATCTACAACGCCAAATTAAGAGCAAACAAATCACCAGCAAAAACAGAAGAGAAAACATTAAGAACAATAAACAAGGTTTGATACTACTGCTGCTGTAGTAGAAATAAATGAGATGTGGAGAATTGTCGACAAAAAATTATAAAACTAGAATTAATGAATTTGATATTGTCTGATTTTATTTACATATCAATGTAACAACAATAATTCATAGTTTATGAATTATCGCTAGTTAAAATTTTCTAATTTCGACAGTGACTCACTCACCGATCACTAAAATTCTAAGTTACTTCTAGAAGTTTTACAAACTTCAAATTTTGAATTTTCAGTATAGATTCTACCAAATAAACGTTTAACTACGTGATTAAGCTTGACCGACACAGCGTTGCCGACCTTTACTTATTTTCTTTTAATCAAAATATTTTAGAAAACAATAAGTGTATAAAGAGTTATTATTTACATCAACAAAACTCACTTCCTTAACAGTACTTATGAGACATAAAAGAAAATTATTACCGCTTTCCCGTTCAAAATATTCTAATAAGGTTGCGATGAGTTTTTTGCAACGGCTATTAAACTATTTCGGCATGTTCTAAAATGAAATCTAAATTCCAGAACTACGGAAAATTTAAATTCCAGGTAGTCAACCCGACGGCGAATATATGTCCATGGTTTGACGTAACTAAAAGTTATTTGGTGTCGATTATATCTTGCCTTTATTTGTATCAAGATACGTTCAACCCTTTATGTCTAATTATTAATAACAACTTGGCTGCTCTAACATCTATCTCCGAAACTATTTAACATCAGAATTTGATATAACGGTCATCTAATTAACCAGGCCGGTTGGGACCCCCTGCTCGTTAATAACAGGGGTCAGAATATATATTTGATTTGCGGCATGACATGCGGGTCTCCTCGCGTAAATATTTCAATTAGATTAGGCGGCCATAGTTGTTATCCTGCACCGCCGATGATTAATGACGTACTAATCCGTCACGGCCTGGGACAGTGCACGCGTTGCTATTTATGGCCAACATGGCGCTTACAAGCGAGGGGACACTGTCTTAGTACCCAGTTTGATATTTCTAGGTTCTGTGGATTTGGTAAAAACTGTTAATATTTATTAAGAGAGCATGTTACCGTAATAGATACGAACATTGTTCATTTGGGCCAACTTTGCGCCTTGAGATGTTCACCAAGATGCCATCGAAAATGTTTCAAAAATTTCAAGGATTGCTGAGTTATTTAGAAAAAATGTTTTTTTTCCAAAATCAATTTTATTTTTTCTTGTCGTTATTTTTAGGAAATCCAAAAACTAATTGCACATTTTCATAGCCACTTTATCAGGGCTACCGGATAGTATTTTTAGATCTGCTAATTTGTGGGATACATAGGTCAGCTTATTTTTTTTTAAATACGGACCTGCATTTATTTTGGACTTTGAAAGAATTCGGTCTCCTGAGTACAACGATATGCACACTTAATCTACAGGGTGGTCCAAACTGTATTCCGGAAATTTTGCCAGCATATTCTGCTGATAAAAATAAGTAAAAGAGTTCGTATAAATGTATATCTAAAATGCTTAGTTTCGGAGATACAGGTTGTAGAAATTTTATTTTTATTTCGATTTTTTCCAAATCATTTCTGAAGTAACGTCAATATTTAGATGAGGGAGTGGTATTGGTGCCTGGGACTTTTTTCACATGAAATTTGATTTTGATGTCAATATGACTCCTATTTGTAGAGAACGCCATCTACATGTATTTTAACCAGGGTTGGCATGATTTAAATCGTGATTTAAATCAAGTGATTTTTTAAATTTTAATCATTGATTTAAATAAAAAAAAATAATTTTATTAAAACTTTATTATAAATCAAAAAATAACTATAAAAGTTAAAAAAATGTGTCCTAGAAAACTATAAAAATGTTATAAAACAATATAAAAATATCTATTCATCAATTTAAATGTTGGACCGATTTTTAAAGTAATTTCGTGTGAATCCATTAGACCGCTAAACGCAGGGATTTATTTTAAAATTTATGTGTAAGTGACAAAAATTCGCTATTCGAATACATATCATTTGCAGTCTAGTGCAGAACTAGGTTCTTTTGATATAGAGACTATATATCTTCATTCCCGAGAATCTATAATAATACTTGTTGTCAGGAAATATGTTGTTTTATATTTTTTTTTGAAATGGTTGTATTTTTCCAAATTCTTACCGACATTTTGATCTGCAGTGAGTATTTTACACTTTGACTAATACTAATTTCAGTCTCGACTTAAGAGTATTTCCGAACAATGATGTATTGTTTTATTAGGAGTAAAAATTATTCTTTTTTTGATGATGCTGTATCTTTGAAGGACCATCGTAAGAGCCGTTGCACACACGCCGGAACCGGATAGACGGCACCGGCTACCCGGTTTCACTATGACCTTTCACACTAGTCCGATTTTACACCCGGTTTGAGCCAGTACAATTGCATTTTTGATCGCGACGCCGACGAGACGGTATAGAACGTGAACATATTATTGTTTTGTGGTTTTGAATCGTCGCTGTCGTTATTAAAAAAGAAAGGAAGGAAAATCATCTTTCAGTTTGATGCAAATTTCTCTCCATACTTGTATTCGTACTCCGTACTTTTTCGTTTTTGTATTTTTATGAATACAACGTTTTATGCCAGTGGACTGGTCTGGCTTCAAAAAGTGGTATTAAAATCTTAGTATCTACTTCCAAAACACCACTTGCCGTCGCTATAGTTAACTTACAACGTACAAATTTCCAATAATGCGAAACGCAAAGTCTCTCTCATATGAACGAAACCGGGCGACTAGGACGAACAAGTGTGAAAGCGTCAATCTAAAACAATGTACTAAGAGCCGTTGTACACACGCCAGAACCGGATAAACGGCGCCGTCTAACCGGTGATGAGGTGCATAGCCTCTTATGGGAGCTTTCACACGTGCCGGCGCCGGTCAAGAACCGGATTCACACCGGGTTGGTGACCGTGCTTTTAGTTGTACATTGATTTAAATTGACGCTTTCACACTTGTCCATCCTAGTCGCTCGGTTTCGTCCATCTAAGAGAGATTTTGCGTTTAGCATTATTGAAAATTTGTAAAATTTATACGTTGTAAGTTAACTATAGCGACTGCAAGTAGTATTTCGGAAGTAGATACTGCGTTTTTAATACCACTCTTTGGAAGCCAGACCAGTCCACTGGTATAAAATCTTGTATTTCTAAGAAGACAAAAGCGAAGCTTGTAAGGCATGTAGAGAAATTTGCATTAAACTGAAAGATGATTTTCCTTGCTTTTCTTTTCTGATGACGATAGCGATTCCAAACCACAAAACAATAATATGTTCACGTTCTATACCGTCTCGTTGGCGTCGCGATCAAAAATGCAACTGTACTGGCTCAAACCGGGAGTAAAATCGGACTAGTGTGAAAGGTCGTAGTGGAACCGGGTAGACGGCGCCGTCTATCCGGTTCCGGCGTGTGTGCAACGGCACTAATACGAATTCGGACCGGACGGCGCGCCGTCCGGCGACCGTGTTGGCAGTGGTGGTATCCGGTGACAACCCGGCGCGAATCCGATTCTTGTCCGGCGCCGGCTCGTGTGAAAGCTCGCATAAGATGCTTTGCACCTCATCGCCGGACGGCCTGTACCGTCTATCCGGTTCCGGCGTGTGTGCAACGGCTCTAAAGCTATTCCGACGTTACAAGAAAGCACAAAAAGTACATTTTTACTCCTAATAAAACATACATACTATTTTTTTAAAACATTACAAGTCATTTTTAATCAATTTCAAACAATACAAATAATATAAACATTAATCGAGCAACAATTTGTACACTCGTTGAATTTGACACTTAATATCAGTTTAATAATATATTTTTGTACTTTTATGCTTAGGCGTAACAGTGTTTTACTGCTTTACTTTTCTACCTAGGCGTTAAAATAACAAAAATTAATACTTTTGAGACGTTTGAAAAAAAATCCTTTTGATCTGAAGCGAGCGATTTTTTTGCGAAATATATTGGTGACCGATGTGGAAAAATGACAAACGCACCCTAGAATTATTAATGTTATTGATAACGGGCAGAGTTATAAAGATTTAGCCATTTAGGATAGGACTTTAATTGGAAATAAGTCCTAGTCATTTGGAAATCCGATTTAAATATTGTTTTAAATTAAAATCCAAAAAATCTGATTTAAATAAAAAAAAATCTGATTTAAGTCAAATAAATCTGATTTTTTTAATTTTTTTAAAAAAATCATAATTTTTTCCAACCCTGATTTTAACTGTTTTGAAGAATAATAACTTACTGAGTCAAAAAATTTTTTCCATGATTCTTTTCGTAAAAAATGTCTCTTGGTAAAAATCGCTAAGAGCAACCGTTCTCAAGTTATTTAGAATGGTAATAGTCAATACATGTCATTATTGACAAAAAATGTTGAGTAGATAGTTATTTGATTGAAATGACAAATTTGGGAATTTTTATTTTCTCAAATTAATCATAATTTTTTCTTCGAAAAAATAATGATAAAATAGTTTCTGTTGAACTTTTTGCCCAAAAACATTTTAAATTTACATACAAACTTTTCATTTTCAGTCTAACAACAATTTTGTCAACATTTTTAATTCATGTCAATGATGACAGGTATTGATAATTCCAAATATCTCGAGAACCATTGCTGGTCGTCATAATAAATCAATAAGTATTCAATGAACATAATGGGGTTAAATAGTTTAAAAAACCAAAGCCCGACTTTTGAAATTAGTTTCAATAGTGGTGTTAAAGTGCCTAAAACAAACAAAAATATTAAATGTGGCATATTGTTGTACACAGAAGATTCAATTCAAAACAAGTCAGAAACTATTAGCTAACAGGAAAATCTAAAAATATTATCAGATAGGCGTGATAAACTAACTATGAGAATTTGCAATTGTTTTTTGTTTTTTTGAAAAGTAGCGATAGAAAAAAATTAAATAGATTTTCCAAAAAAAATTCTTCTTTTTTTTTTCAAAAAACTCAGAAATCCTTGAAATTTTTCAAACGTTTCGAATGTTGGCGAACATTTCAAGGCATAACTTTGCCTCATATTCGATTCAAGTAATCGATAAACAAAAATGGCAACAACTGTCAAATCGATTGGTCTCAGCCATTCCAGATCATTCGGTGAATCAGTCGTCCATACCACAAGATTGACAAAAAGTCCCACTTCACAGTTAGGCGATACAAAATTGGCCGGATTAGCTAGTTTTATAATATAAACTAGCGTGTACCCCGCGACTTCGTTCGCGTCGAATTAATCATTTGTAATGGTGGTGATAAAGCAAAGCAAGAATTTCCATTAACATACAAACTGGATAAAATTTTCTCACATTTATGTCAGCATGAGAAAAAACAATATGGCGATATTATTATATAAGTTGGTAATATTTGAGGGGTAGTTTCATCTCGTTAGAATTTGACTTTCGAAAAATCCGTTTGCCAAAAATAAGCTCTTTACGTCAAGCAGTTTAAGCAGAATCGTGGTTAAGAAATTACCCAACTTTTTGGAACACCCTGTATGATTTTTAGAAAAAATTTCAAAATATGTAAAAAAAACAAATAAATTATGCTTGTCCAAGCGTTTTCCCGAGAGGTTCACCGTTTTTTAAATAGGTAACAAATATTGTAATATTTGAGGGGCGTTTTCGCCCTCTGGAAATTTGAGATTCGAGACACCCCTCCTTATCGAACCTCTACACCCCACAGTCAATCCGTTTGCCAAAAATCAGCTTTAAACGCGAAGCAGTTTAAGCAGAATCGTGATTACTCAATGGTCATATTTTATGAAACACCCTGTATAAATTTATAAAAAACCTTAAAATATGTAAAACAACAAAATAAAATATACGCGTTTAAGAGTTATTCCGAAAAACTCACCGGATTTTAAATAAAAAATATTTTAATATTTGAGGGATAGTTTCACCCCCTTAGAATTCGAGTTTCGAAAAATCCCTTCTTATCGAACCTCTACACCCTAAAGTGAATCTGTTTTCCAAAAATCAGCTTTTTACGTCAAGCGCTTTAAGCAGGATCGTGATAATCAATGACCAGATTTTTCGAAACACCCTGTATACATTTTTAAAAAATCTGAGGGGTTGTTTCACCCTCTTGGAACTGGAATTTCGAAAAATCCCTTCTTATCGAACCTCTACACTCTAGAATCAACCTAAATGCCAAAACTGAGCTTCCTACGTTGAGTGGTTTGAGCAGGATCGTGATTAATCAGTATGTCAGTCACTTAAGGTTTTTATATATTAGTATAGATTACCATAAATATATTATAAGAAATATAAATGGAAAACCTTATGGATATTTAAATAAAATGTCCTTGTACCTAATAAGCTTCATTCAGAACCTCGAAATTAGTGGAATAAAGTAGTGGTTCTAATTAGCTTAGAAGTTTGTTCCTCTAATTTCAATGAAAGCATTGAGAACGTCAAAATTTGTGGTTGTAATTTTCAATTAGTAGAAAAAGTTAACAAAGTTATCTTTTTCCACTAATTATACTTCAAAATTTTAATTAATCACAAAATTTCAATCTATTTCCGTATTGTAACGGAATTTTAAATTATGTCTTTATTTTCGGGAAAATTTAGTCCAAACATAAGGAATATTTTGTTGATGATTGACCATCAAAATCTTAAGATTATTAAATAAGAAGGTATCTAAAATGGACTACAATACGGATATAGTATAATCCTTTATCTTTAATTTCCTTCTTTATTTGTGGTAAAAATAGCCACCTAGCCATTTTTAAAAACGTTAAATGCCGAACGCTTATATATTTTGCTACTTTTTTGGACAAGTGAAATGGGCTCTTAATAGTTTTTTTTTTGGAAAAAAATTCCTATTTGCCCTTTTAGACTTAACTTACTAACAATTCCGTTCTCTTGGGTTATGTAATATTTTTGTATGCACTTGCCATATCACAGTTCGACGAGCTTAGTATATAAGACATACACGATCCTACATGGTTTTGTATCTCTAGTAAAGCGTCGGAATTTTAAAACCGCGCCGGATCTGTATTCATATGATACGGGGATTACTTGTCGACATTCAAGCCGATTTGCATTCATAGGGCGGTACAAGATTGCGGCTGCTATCAATATAATACTTTCAAGTTTTTAACCGCTTTGGGGAAATAACGGCCGGGGCAGATACGTTGTTAAAGTTTTAATCGAAAAACATTTCCTATTTACTAGTTTTCGTTATGGTTGCTTCTTCTTTGTACTGTATTGTTCAGTTAGCGTTTGTGGTAGTTACGAAAATATTCTTCAAATTTTTGATACAAGTATGATCATTCTTAATTCTATGGTGTTAGACGAATAAGTATATTTTCTGTAGAAAGTATCTGAAAAGTTTGGATTTATTACAATTCACCAATCCGTAAGTTCGTAAGATACTCCATATAAAAGACATCATCGTTACAACGTTACAACAATTGCAAGCAATGTTGAACACATAATATACCTGGGCATACGAGGCTTTGGACCTTAAGCTAAACATCGACAAAACCAAAATCATGTGCACTCCCCCGGAAGATCACAACAGCGCTATAAAAATCGGAGAAGAACTATTGGAATATGTATGGGAATTTAATTACCTCGGCAGTTTGATTTTGGAAAAGGCAAATATCGACTCTAAAATTCAGCACAGAATTAGCAGCGCCTCAAGAGCATTCTGGAAATTAAAAGACAGGGTTTTCTGCAATCATGACTTGAGTACAAAAACGAAACTTGCAGTGTACCGAGCCATTATAATCTTCACCATGTTATATGGGAGCGAAACCTGGGTATTCAACAAGTTGCAACAGAGGCACCTTAGACAACTCTTAAGAATCCGATGGTTCCATGCATCGTGTCTCAAACATATCGGTCCTTGCGAAACCTGAGTGCCGTACCGCCGCACTATGGTCAATTTTTAAAAATTAACAGGAAAATATTAAAAAATCTGATGAGGCTAACCGGCGTCAAAAACTCCATAAGTAGGCTTTGAAACAGTTGCTAAGAACATTTCATTAACAAATATGTCAAACGTCGTTGCGAATTTACTGTTATTTTGATTGAAAATGTAGTATAGTTGACAAATTAAACTAAATAATCTTGTTATTTGCACATGAGTAAAGTTTTTAATTTGGGTATTCCGTGCAAAAAGTTATATGTCATTAATACTATATAAAATGGAAAGAACAATAATTGTTGGTAAGTTTTTTGACATTAATGTTCTTCTGTTGAGTATTAAATATGAGTAAATAATTTTGATATGGTTAGATTTTTTTTAATTATTCGAATATACATTTTTTTAATGAACTAGCAGAAAAAAGTCTTATCAGGTTTCAGTTTTAAATAAAGTTAAGTTGATAGTTAAACCATTAGACAACTTTACCAAACCTACAAATTTACCGTCCTAGTCCGTCTGTTAAGTCCAGACCATTTTTTAGGACGTATTGCCCATATTAAACGCTTGGAGGTAGTTGACTTTTTAAAAGCAAACAAGCATATTTCAAAATATACTAGTCCGCCAGTATTACAAAAAATATTCCAATATATTAAAGAAATAGTCGGAGACGATAGCTTAATGGAAGGAACGGAAACAGAAATACTGAGCCAAATAAAGCAGTTTTGCAGCAATTTATTGTCAATATATAATGCGTGCTATCAAAATTATAAAAAATTTACAAAAAAGTACTCTTGTTGATTACAATCAAACCTCTTTACTCATTTAAGCGATTATCAGAACAAAAATGTTGGTCGTCCAATAAAATATTTTTCTGAATGTAGTTTTAAGAGTCAAAAAAATAAGGTTTCACATTTGGTTGAATCGAAAACTGCTGAAGAACTTGCTGTGGCTGCAGAAATTAGTTTTAGATCAGCCGGAAAAAGAAGTGTTGCTAACCTTATAAATAAGGTAGTGACCACTAATAGCTCGGATATATTGAAAAAAAGCCAAAACTTTTTTTGATCAATCAATGGATAACGAAGAAATTCCTAAAGCCTATTCGCCGGATGAAGCATTAGCATTAATCGTGGATACAAAGATGACGAAGCACCAATACGTTCTATTGCAAAAGCGCACAAGAACGAAATGCAAATCTTTATCCGCCATATTATTTAGTTTTAAAATCTAAATCTCAATGTTATCCATTAAATACCAGAATTTCGGAAGATGACTGTAGTAAAATTACAAGATTTGTTAGATCATACTAGTCAGCGTTTACTTACAGTTCAAGATGAAGTATTAGTACAGATACTAAACCAAATACCTGTAAACTATACGAACTTTATTCAGCTTGACTGTAAATGGGGCTTAGATGGGAGCGGTGGTCACTCATTATACAAACAAAAAATTACCCAAAACATCGATATTAACGATTCTAACATCTTGTTAACGTCATTAGTGCCTCTACGACTTCATTTTCGTAATAATTCTAATTCATTTAAAAGAATTATTTGGCAAAATCCAAGAAATTCATCGACCAGATTTTGCAGACCCCTTCGTTTTGCATTTACAAAAGAAACAACCGAAATGGTGCTTAGAAGTAACTAGAGTAGAAAGTGAAATAGCAACCTTAACCCCAACAAAGGTGCTGTTATCTTCAGGCCAAGAAATTTTTGTTAAATATTTTCTATTCAAAACTATGGTCGATGGAAAAATTTGCAACAATTTAATGAAAAATTCGTCTTTTCAAAATTGTTATGTTTGTGGTGCACGTCCAAAAGACATGAATAATATTGATGAAATTCTAAAACGTCCAATAAACAATAACGCATATCGATTGGGACTTTCAACGTTACATGCTCACATACGGTTTTTTAAATGTATTCTTCATTTATCATATAGATTGGACATAAGAAATGGCAGGTGCGCGTTTCTCAAAATGAAAAATCTGCTTTTGAATTAAGAAAAAAATGTATAATTAGTAAGTTTAAATCTGAATTGGGTCTTCTGGTTGATGTTGTGAAACAAGGTTATGGAAGCAATTATGACGGTAACACGGCCCGTAGATTTTTTGAAAATTACAAAAAATCTAGCGAAATTACAGATATTGGTTAAGAACTAATTTATAAATTTTCAATTTTACTTCAGGTATTATGGTTTTGATATAGATGTTGATTCGTTTAGAACATATGCGCTAGAAACAGCTAGGCATTTTGTCAAACTTTATCCTTGGTTTTGTATGCCAGCTTCCGTGCATAAAATTTTAATCCACGGTGCTGATATCATAAACTCTTTGTCTTTGCCAATTGGACAACTATCTGAAGATGTCCAAGAGGCAAGGCACAAAGAATATAGACATTATCGTGAACACAATACTCGAAAAACATCTAGATTAAAGACAAATGAAGACCTGTTTCACATGTTCTTGATGTCTTCGGATCCTCTAATATCAAGTATTCGAAAGCTTCCATCTAAAAATGCTAGTGTGTTATCCCGCAAATTGCTTAGTCTGCTAAAAGAACCGAATGTACAAGAGACATTTTAAACTTATTAAGCCTTCTTTTTTAAAATTAGTATTTTCTTTTTTTATTTTATTTGGCGACCACTTCTAGTATATAAGATCAGCTTTTTGTTCATGATTTAAGTAGCTATTAGGTAATCACGCATCAATGATATTTAATGTTTTTTTTTTCACTTTATTAATATTTAAGTAACACTATTTCCCTAAAATAACATATTTCTATAATTTTTCTTAACATGCCACTTACTACTGTTAGCAAAATCTGTAAGATCCCATAGTATTATTCTTATAATATGATAATTTTTAAATATCTAACATGATGCAAATGATCGCGACCAAAATCTATTTAAAATAAACAATAACGAAACATTTCTAAGTTTTTAATTATTATACACCCTGTATACGACCTGTTCTTATTAATTATATTATTAATGTAATTTTATGATACCTAACATATAAAATCGTATATAGTTATCAATCAAAGTTAAGTAATTTTCACTAATATTTTTTTCCGGCTAATTTGACAAAATTGACCACAGTGCGCCGACACATGAACGCATTAAACAAGTTGCAACAGAGACACTTTAGACAACTCCTAAGAATCCAGTGGTTCCATCATGTCTCAAACGTATCGGTCCTTTAAAAGCTAGCTGCGAGAGTATTGGAGTCATGGTTACAAAATCCCGCTTAAGATGGGTTGGTCACGTATGCAGAATGCAAGAAAACCGCATACCAAAATCTCTGCTTTACGGTGAGCTTGTAGACGGTAAGAGGAGGCCTGGTGAACAACTGAAAAGGTACAAGGACATTTTCCACGAAAACTTAAAGGGTATTAACATGCAGAATGAATGGGAAGAAGCAGCTCACAATAGAACTCAATGGAGAAGGATTGTAAACTCGACAGTGAACAGCGACAACTAAAAAGTAAAGAGGCAACAAAGCAATGAAATTTTTGAATGTCCGGAGTGCGGTAGGCAGATAACATCACGTATCGGGCTTTTCAGTCACAGAAAAGCTCATGAAAGAAAACGCCTTGCGAATACTCGTCAGCGAGTAATGGCGGTATGTATAAAAGACATAAATTATGATATACAATCAAAAAAGGTTTGTACCTATCTAAAACCCTAAAACTCGAAAAGGATAATAATAATAATATATTCTGTTCATTTATAAGAACAATGGTAAACCGTTTTTCTTGAAATTTGGTACTCCTACACATAGTTTAATACCTAAGCGAATGGCGATAGTGTAGAATTTCGTAACAGCCCTGAAAGGGTACTTTCCATTAGGGTAGAGAGTTATTGGTGGTTACAATACCTATATCTACAAGTTAGCGTAAAATAAATCAAAAAACTACTTCTCCGTTTTTCTTGATAGAATAATAAATACATATTTAATAAATATCCATACATATATAAAAGCTCAAAGGTTTTTTTTGTTACATCCATCCCGCCGAAACCACTTCACCAATCTTGATTCTTTTTTTAAATGAAAGGTATATATGTTTAGATTTGTTATGAAGCATTTTTATATCGTTTAATCGCTATTTCTTTCTGTAAAACGAATAAATATTAAAACATACCTGAAAAACACCTGGCACACATTACCTTCAGAAATCAATTATTTGTCATTGTCAGTGGTGTGTCAGTTAGATTATATATCAAGTTTTTAGATATTTTAGGGGTCAGTTCATAGCGCCAGCTTTATATACATAAATATTAGCACAAAGGTCCGTTTAAACGACATTAGTGAATTAGCTACACAAAGCGATTTTAGGAAATTCATCCTCTTAGAGAGTAAAATTATGTCGGAACAATTTGTTGTATGAAAATTCCTTACTAATCTGGTCTAGAAGAATGAAATCCTACATCCTACAAAAAGAATTAGAAGAGATTTTTGAAATTCATCAACCAAATAGGTAAAATTAGTAAAAATTTATAAAAAGCTTGGTGACCTCTGGATTATACACATAAAAATTGGCACAAAGAATCATTTAAAAGATATGATTTAGTTATTTGGATAAAGCGAATTTATGAAATTTATACCCTTAGGGAGTAGAATAGGGAATGAAAATTTGATGTAAGAAAATGCATTAATATAACATATAAAAGTGTAAAATTTTATGCAATGGTTTATTTAGCGACATCATAACGAAATATTTCTTCTTCAAGTCATCCTTCTTGGAATAAAACAAAGTCGATTTTTTAAAGGGATATACAGGGCGAGTCTTAAATAAGTGCAATTATTTTTAGCGGTAGTATATTTTGACCCCAGAAACCCGATTATCTATGAGTTTTTTCGCGAAATTTTTTTATGAAAATATGGAATTTTTTGAAAAACTTTTCGGATTTTTTTTTTAGTTTTTAGTTAAAAACCATAATTTCTTCATAATATGGCAACATAGGTAGTAGATTAAATTTACCAGACAGAAAAGCTCCAGTGGTTTTCAAAATTTAATTAAAAAATATTTCTTTTTTTGAAAATTTTTAAAGCAAAATAACTCGGTTATTTTGGAGTTATTTGAATAAGGATAAAGAATAACTATGTTTCTTTTGTCGAGATCTACCAGCCTTGAAAATATTTGCACTTATTCAAGACTCGCCCTGTATAATACCCAGAAAATCTAATATAAAGTATTATTGCTAAAAAATGCTAACTTTCATATGAAATACGAGTAGCTCTAAAACTCTTAAAAACATAGTTTAAACAGTGCATTTGTAAGGCTCATCTATATGGCTATATCTATACAGAGGTAAAGAATCACTTAAATCAATGCATGAACGATTCGAGGTGTAACGCGAACGTAGTCGCAGGAAAAAGCTAGTTATTTATTAAACTATTGCAGGTAAATTAAATAAAAGTAAACTGCTATAAATTTAAATCAAGTCCACAAAATAATTTCGATTTTGGAAATAGCTACTGTCACTAAAAACTTGCCATGACGACATCAGCCCTCTTGGTTGTCATTTTATTGAAAAATTGCTCTTTATTCCAAATCTGAGCTAGATAATTATAGGAAACCCTAATATAATTTGAAAGAGCATTGGAATCTGCTTCGATATATTTAAAAAAATACAAGGTGTTGTATTTGAAATAACTGAGTTATTATGTAAAATAAATATTTAAAATAGACCAGCAATTTTTGATACCCTGTATATTTTAAACGAAGCAATCAAATTTTTCAGTAAAGTTTATTTATCTGGCTTAAAAGTCAGCACAAGAATTAATTCTGAAAAGCAATGTACAGGGTGTTGACAATTTTTTTAGTATAGCATGCATATTTAAATATCTTTAAATATCTCTAAAATCAAAGATTTTAAACATATTTAACCCTTATAAAAATACTGTTTTTTGGGCCCAAGAGCCCAAAAATGAAATAAGTACCGAGTGTTTCATAAGAAAAAATATAACTTTGGTGTGGATCTTAGTTCTGACATGCCCTGTACATTTCAAAATAATTTTAAATTATGTACATTGCCCATAAAATATTTTGATTCTACATCGTTTTCGATTAATCAACCGAGGCGAATGAGGTGCGCCACCCTGTATATTATTTTTATTTAACCTTTCGAAGCCTGTAACTTTCTCGGAAAGCATTTTAAGGCATATATTCATGTAGGAAATTTTTGTTTTATTTTATCTGTAGAATCTCCCATTAAAATTAGATACACTATTTTTCTGACACCCTGTATAAAAATGAGACTTTCTCTAGAAAACATCTTACCAGATTTCCAAGCTAACAGGATGACATCTTTTGGATCATACCCGTATAAGTACCTAAATATACGAAATATATATCTTCCAGTTCAAATATTATGTAATCATATTCCCAAAAACAAAAAAATTACGAAATACACTAAAATGTTGACGTTAATTTACCAAATACTTACGTAACATTACAAAAATTGAACGAAAATTTATGTTACAGTGTTTGAATAATATTAAACATCAAAAAAATGTAGTAATAGGTAATGCTAAATTTATAACCCGGATTTTTAGAAGTATAACCTAAATTTTGATACCAACTCCCGTAATATATATTCCTCATAAATTAATAGAAAATCTTAAAATAGCATTTAAAAAGCACTGAACATCAGAAATATTTAATCTACAAATAATTCATAACTTTCAAGTTCAGATATTATCACCATATCGATCAAAAAATTCTTAGACTATTACAAAATCCAAACATCTTACCTTATGATATCATGCCGAACACAAAATATCACCCATAAAACACTCTGAACAATAGTTTTAATAGTTTTTCACTAATTTTAACCACTTAAAACACATTCGCGGAAAAGACTACGCAAAATAAAGCTTAAAATATTTCTATCAACGCAGTTTATGTCGATTTTTTCTTGCCGACACGTCAAATAAAAACATTCAGCTTTTTTGTTGCAAAGATACTCCGACCGTCAAAGCCACCTATGTTGGATGTGACTAAATAAACAGTTTGAATAGAATTTCTTCAGGATATCATTAGTTATAAATAATATTTTTGATGGCTTATTTTAGTAAAATTTATATAAAATAAGTATATATTGTAAATTATTACGTATTTATACAATATTTTGATGTCTTTTATTGAAAATATGCTATCTATTTTTATATAATAGGATTTGAATTAAAGAAAAATATATTTAATTAAATATTGAGACTTATTATTCGTACTTTGGTATTAAAATGAATTTGTTTCTTTCGATATTTTATTTTTTATGTAATTTTGTTCGTAAAACGCTAATTATTGAGGTGTTTTAACTATACAGGGTCCGGCAAAAGTGCGTCGGGCATCTGTAGCCTGTAGCTGTTCTAATAAAAAAGTTAGAAATTTTGTTCAAGTGCAAACATAAAATATATATAAGAATGTATTTCAGGAAAATATTTTTACTTCTACAGGGTGGCTCAAAAAAGTGTGAGTGGATCGGGATTTTTTTTTTAAATTAACACCCTGATTATTATTGCATTTTTAACTTTTTGATCACTGTACGTAATCCTAAGATATTGTTAAATATGTTTTGATAGTTTCAAAGATATTATAAATAAATATAATATATATATATATATATATATATATATATATATATATATATATATATATATATATATATATATATATATATATATATATACACTGTACTTACTTTGCTATAAATATTGTAATTGTATATCATACATGGTGTTAAAAATTCTACGCCAAACTTTCTGAAATATAAAATAATTTTTCTTCTTTTTTTTAAATGGAACACACTGTATATTATTTTTTATTAGATGGAGAATTAAAAAATGAACATTTTATATATTTATAGTAAGTATTTCAAAATTTTTAACGGTTTCGCAGATACTCGCGTTCTTATTTCATATGGTTTTTTCAACAGTAACAATACGAGAGAAAAATCATTGGGTGGCTTCAAGGTGGCTTTGATAAAATTTTACTGTCAAAAATGCAATATAAAACTACGAATATCTGCGAAACCTATACCAATTTTGAAATACTCTAAATACAAAAAATATTAATTTCTTAATTCTCCATCCATTAAAAAAATAATATACAGGGTGGCGCCTCTCATACGCCGCGGAGGCTGCAAGGGGAACGACAGTTTGTATTGAAATGAAATTTTGTGAGCATATGTAGATTAATTCAGAGCACTTTTTAAAAATATAGAGAATTCTACAGGGTGTCCCCAAAAAAGTTACATATCAAAGTTGTGTTTTTTGTAATGGAACACCTTATATATTAATTAATTTTCGGATTCTAGGAGAAAAATAAAGGTGAGTTTTATAAGAGAAGTATATGACTAAAATGTTTTGACATATATAAAAAAGGTTTTTGACATATTTAACATTTTCTAGAAATAAAGAACAATTTTTAAATTGCAATAAAAGCTACCTAAGTTGGAATTTACCCGGTATAGTCTAATATGTAGTTAAATTAGCTATTGTAATTTAAATCAAATTAAAACTTGATCCAAAAAGTTATACAGGGTGAGACAAAATTAATATTGAGCATTGCTCACCTTTAAAAGCATGTTACTCTCTTATTTTAAATGGAACATCCAGTATAGTATTCAGATATTCAATGCAGAATTAATGTCTCTTCAAAATACTATTAAGGTTGCCTACCCCTCAAACAAAGATTTTTCTAGATATTTTCATTTACATGATCTGATCTGTGTAGACCTTTATTATTTGATAAAATCTAGGTAGCTTTGATATGTCTGACGTTACTTCAACATAGCTGTCTAATGAGTCCAACTTTAACAACTAGTTATCATTTTGTGTCAGTTAAAACAAAAAAAATTCTCAGAAATTTGGCGAAAATGCAAATTTATCCTGCATCAGAGAGAATTGATATGATTCTATTAATTAGTAAATGCAGTGTGCATTCCTCAATTAATAGAATAGTTAAATGCTCCTGATTTTATCTAGTCTGTTTTTTTATGGGGATATGTTAAAGACAGTGTTTACAAAACTCGACCAACTAGTGTCGACAATACGAGAGAAGTTATTGTAGCTGCTTTTCGACTTAGAACTCCACATATGCCTTTTAAAATGAAAAGATCCTTTTGAAAAGACAATCATTTTATGCAGTTAACAGGAAATGAAGCATTTTGAGCATCTGATTTCATATATCTAATTTTTGTCGCATAATTATAGGTTTATATCTAGTTTTAATTCTGTAATAATTAAAATATGTTTTAAACGTGAATCTTTTTATTACCCTTGAGTATTTTACTCTACAATCTTTAATTTTTGTTAAATTAACAAAAGGTATATCACACAGCCACCTAGATTTTTTCAAATAATAAAGATTTACTGACGCAAAATCATAAAAATTAAAATATCCTGGAAAATCTTTGTCTGAGGGGTAGGCAACCTTAATAATATTTTGAATATATATAAATTCCCCATTGAACACCGGAAAAATATACTAGGTGTTCCATTTAAAATCAAGGAGTAACTTGCTTTTAAAAGTGACTAATATTCCATATTAATTTTGTCTCACCCTGTATAACTTTTCGGGTCAAATTTCAGTTTGGTTTAACATACAATGGTTACTGTAATTAAATATCAGGCTATGCAAGGTCAACTAAAATTTAGGTAGCTATTACCGAAATTTAAAATTTAGTCTTCATTTTCACAACATGTGAAATATGTCAAAATCCTTAGATTTTCGGTATATGCTTCTTTATTAAAACTCACCTTTATTTTTTTCCTAGAATCCGAAAATCAATTAATATATAGGGTGTACCATTAGAAAAAACACAACTTTGATGTGTAATTTTTTTTGGGGACACCCTGTATAATTCTATGTATTTTTATAAAATGCTTTCAGTTAACCTACATATGCTGCCAAAATTTTATTTCGATATAAACTACCGTTCTCCTTGGAGCTTCCACGGCGTATGAGAGGCGGCACCCTGTACAGGGTGTTCCATTTAAAAAAAGGAAGAAAAATTATTTTATGTTTTAGAAAGTCAAAAACAACCTGTATGATTTAAGATTACGATATTTATAGGAAAGTAAGAACAGACTATCTACTATGTTCTATTTAAAAAATATCAAACTGATCCACCCACACTTTTTTGAACCACCCTGTATAGAAGTAAAAATATTTTCCTGAAATCCATCCTAACATACTTTAGATTTGCATTTAAACAAAATTCCGAAGTTTTTTTAGTTCTAGGAACTACATATGGCCCGACGCAAAACAAAGGGTATAAGCATATGTTATAACATCGTATTTATCTGATAAAGATATTGAGTAAAAAAAATTTCGGGTATATTATTGGTGTAGCATTTATATATTTTGATTAAATTATTATTTTTATGAAATGGTTAGGCTTATAATTTTGTTTCATTACAAATTCAAACACGTTCCGGCCATTTGAATAAAATTCTGCCAAAACGAGTCTATTTTTATAGAAAATATTAAGGTGCAGCTTTAGGGTTTTCTACAGTATTAGTATATTATACTAAACTGTAATATGCTTGGCTATGTGCCACACAGCCAGGCATTGTTATATTTTAGAAATATTTCGAGGTCTAATATCCAAAATGTGTCCACTTTAGAACTGGGATGATATTGAAAACCATTTCTGTATTGCTACGTTGCCATTTTACTGATTAATTGGTCACAATCAGAAAAATATTTTTAATTAATTTTATTTTTCCTGATAAAAAAACGAGACCTGGTACGTTAGTATATTATGACATAAACTAGGATTGACTGACGGGTATTCAATTGTTTTCGGTCACTTCCTGTTTCACCGGAAATTACTACAACTTTTGATTTTTAAATGACAACCTCGGTATTGCGGTAACATGCGGTTCATAACGACAATTTGATTTGAAATACCAAGTGTGTGGTACCAAATTATTCGTTAAAAAATGCCTTTTCCAAATATGCTAATGAGCCAACCCTCGTTCCATTTCAAATATGATTAAAAATTCGATTTAAGTACCTTTTAACCGGCCAGGACAAGACACGAAACACATTAAGGTGCGTATTCATTATCCGAACGAACGAACGAACGAACGAATGAAAGTGCGGTATATTTGGACGGGGACCGAACGCATGCGGCCGTTCGTTCGTTCGTTCGTTCGCTCGACCATCCGTTTCGAGTCGGTACATCAAAGGCGTTCGCCAACAAATGCCTCCGGTCTTCTCGTGCGGTCCTATCGTGCGGTCCCCGTCCATACCACTAGCGAACATTCGTTCGTTCGTTCGTTCGTTCGTGCGGATAATGAATACGCACCTTTAGATGATCAAATCTATTTTTCCAAGGCTTCTTGATTAAAATTCTTGATTAAAAGTGTTTAACACAGCCATGGCCCTCTATAAATTGAAATTTAAAATCCAAAGTTAACATATGATATGTCATTCTATTCAGAAGTGTTATTTTTTATCGAATAAAGTAAAAAAATACCGAGGGTGCCATTTAAAAATCAAAAGTTGTAGTCATTTCCGATAAAACAGGGAGTGACCGAAAATAATTGAATACGCCGATCAGTCCTATTTTTTGTCATATACTAACATACCAAATGTCATTTTTTCATCTAAAAAATAATAAAGTTGAGATGAACCACTATTGAGAAACACCCGGTATGAACACACTAATATTTGTGATTTAAAAAATAATTTATTTTATATTTCTATAAATAAAATAATAAATAACTCCATTTACCTCAATATTCGAGTCAATAAAAATAATTTCGTAATTAAAAAATAATTTTGAATTAATAAAATGATTTATTCTCGGCCCAAAAAAACTGCGAGTGGCCTACTTCGTTTTATAAAACTTCCGAAAAATAGATTGCTTAAAGTCAAACTAATTAAACTTTAACTAAATGAAACAAGCTATGAAAAGTTTATTTACTTAAATATTTATCCAGTTTTTCTACTTAGAAACTTTTTAATTTTATAAACAGAGTTTTTTTAAATGATTTGATAAATATTTTAGTAAATTGTAGTTTATCTCATGTATATTAGCCAGGGATGTATATTAAACATGGACGTCTAACGCCAATGCATTTCCCACATAAAAAATCACAGTCTCTTGAAAAAAAACTATTAAGGTTGCCTACCCCTCAAACAAAGATTTTCCTAGATATTTTCATTTACATGATTTGATCTGAGTAGATCTTTATTATTTGATAAAATCTAGGTGGCTGATGATATATCTGACGTTACTTCAACATAGCTGCCTAATTAGTCCAACTTTTACAACTAGTTATCATTTTGTGTCAGTTAAAACAAAAAAACTTCTCAGAAATTTGCCGAAAATGCATACTTATCCTACATAGAGAGAATTTTGATATGATGCTATTAGTTGGTGAATGCAGTGTTCAGTGTGCACCAATTAATAGAATATTTAAATGCTCCTGATTTTATCTAGTCTGGATTTTTTCTTATGGGGATATGTTAAAGACAGTGTTTACAAAACTCGACCAACTATTGTCGACAACATGAGAGAAATTATTGTAACTGCTTTTCGAGGTAGAACTCCACATATGTCTTTTAAAATGAAAAGATCCTTTTGAAAAGACAACCATTTTATGCAGTTAACAAGAAAGGAAGCATTTTGAGCATTTGATTTCATCTAGCTAATTTTTGTCACATAATTATAGATTTATATCTAGTTTTAATTCTGTAATAATTAAAATATGTTTTAAACGTGTATCTTGAGTCCGAAAATGAATTAATAGAAAGGTGTTCCATTAGAAAAACCACAACTTTCATGTGTATTTTTTGGGGGACACCTTGTATAATTCTATATATTTTTATAAAATGCTTTCAGTTAACCTACATATGCTGCGAAATTTTCATTTCGATATAAACTACCGTCCTTCTTGGAGCTGCGGATGCCGCGGCGCACAGTGGTGTGAAACTGATAATATAACGAAAAAACCCTATATTTCCTAAACCGTTAATCGAATCGCATTGGGACGGATTTTATTCGATTCAGCTTAATAAAATACATCAAATAACATGGTTTAATAAATTTATTTAAAAGTAAACTGAGCACCAATTGAAACGTAAAGTGAAAATTTTTGCATCAAGTTGAACTTCTTGTATTTTCTGAACTATTGAAGGCGTTTTGAATTGCTAGCCAGATTCTGAAACGCTTTTTTATCGACTGTCGAACCGTTCTTTGCAGTTTACTTAATTATTGGCCAATACCCATAATACAGGGTAAAACAAAAATGCGTGCATTTTTTACAAAATTTTAAGTGACCTCCATTTTGTGGGGACATGGAGGATTTCCATTATTTGTGGGTATTTTAAAAGAGCTGTTTTATACCTCGGGACGTTTTTGAGTTTTTTTGGGGTATCGCTCTCCATTGCGATGTTTTCCTGTTTTTATGATTTTCGGTAAGGTTTTAATTCTAATAAATTTATCTCGTTATGAAATTAATATATTGTATTTTTGAATATTATGCGTATTAACTAATGATTATACTAAGTGATTATACTGTATCGTTAATGAAAAAGTGTTAAATGCTTCTTTTGTTATGCCAAGATACATAATAAAACCTGTTCATATAATTTAAATATACCAGCTAGATATATTTTTAACGCCCTGTATAACTGTAACACTTTTTAGTTTTATAAAATTATTTGTTTGCTTTATTTAATTATACATTAAAATGCATAATGCTTAAAAATACGATATCTTCATTTCACAATGAGATAAAATTATTAGTATTAAAATTCTACCGACAATCATAAGAATATCGAAAACATCGCAATGGAGAGCGATAGCCAAAAAAACTCATCAACGTCCCGAGGTATAAAACACCTCCTTCAAACTACCCACAAAAAATGGATCTCCTCCATCCCTCCAAAAAATGAGGCTCACTTAAAAATTATGGGTCCTGACCAATAATTGAAAAAAACAACAAAAAAAGGTTCGATAGTCAATAAAACAATGTTTTAGAATCTGGCTGGCAAATTCAAAATTCCACATCAAAAGTTTAAAAAATACAAGAAGTTAAACTTAATGCAAAAATTTGCACTTTACGCTTCAATTGATACTCAGTTTAGTTACTGTGATTCAAATTATTATAATTTATACCATTTAAATCTTATACAATATAATGATATTTATATAATTTTAAGTGACAAAAAAGTAAATTATATTAAATGAATTCATCGGCATCCGCAAAAATGAAGAATGTAGTTTTCATTTTTTTTCCACACTGTTTATCTTTTATTTTAAATTTTTAACAAACGTGGCCGAATGTGGCGATAAAATTTATAGAATCACTACTTTAACAGTTGCTTTTTTTAGTCAAATTAATCCGAGACCAATTAGTCTGATTAAAGTAAGAAATAAAGTAATTTTATTAGAAATAGATTCAAACTAAACTGCATCAAAGGCACGGTATATTTTGGCAAAATGATTTTTACTTTTAATGGCCACGGATAAACGAAACAGTTCCTGGGTAATACCGATCTTTAGGAATTAAAAGAAGGGCTGTAAAATATTACTTGTTTTCGCTTTATTTTTGCTCGTTTCGTATATTAAGAAAATTGTCAAAAAGGAGGTGTTGTAAATTCAAAACTAGTAATTAAATTAAAAAAGTAATATTATTATATTGTCTTTGAACTAACTCGATGTAAGATGGGATAATTTAAACCCGATTTAACACCCTCTTTTTTGGGGTTTTTTTCCATTGCCGAAACCACTGTGTGGCGTATGAAAGGCGCCACCCTGTACCATACCACTTATTATGCGACTTAAAATAATAATATAGTACCCGCCAAATCTGTGGTCTGTGTAGTTAAAAATAATAAGCATGTTGTGTGAAAGATCGCAGATCTCATCTCTTCGATGAAATCTTTATCGAAGCCATGTCGAAAACTGTGTGTAGCATCTTCAGTTTCATAAAAAAAAGTAGCATACGAATGTGAAAACCGCATCTTTGTACGTCTACTCATAAACGAGAAACCGTATAAATTACATGAAAACAGGATACCCTGTACTTTACGTTCTAAAAATAGTAGTATTATAAATTCAACGAAAAACAATTTATATTCAAATTAGTTATACTTATTCAAATTTACGACATTTTGTAAGGGAATCTCTTCTCCATTTTTCTATTTCCGCATTCTAATAATATTCGTATCTAAGCACTATTTACTAAGAACTGAAACGTGGCCATTCCGCCTTTTTTATCGCATTTCTGCCGCAAAATCGTGCCATAAACAGCAATCGGCTCCAATCGGTTCACTACGACGAGCCGTAAATAACCCGGACTAATGCCTATCTGTTCAATTCGAGAAATTTATTCGCTCAATTGCCACCTTAAATCAGAAAGTGAAAACTAAGATGCTTTAAGAAAAGGAAACGGGCTACAATTGGCCTTCTATCGTTGCCTCGAATGGGGTTTGATCGTTCAACTTCTCACATTAAATTCAGAATTCTGCTTTTAACAGCAGTTCTTTATTAAAGAGCTGTTTTACAAATTGTCATGAAGAAAAGAAGAATAGGGGACAATATTTACATACGAACCTTCTTCAAAACGTAAAATACACTTAGCTCGTTGATTGAAGAAATAAGAAGGTGCACAATCTTATGTTCGATTTTGTGGCACAAAACCTGTCCGAGATGTGGCTGACGTTACCGTCAGCCTGTCCAAGAATTCCGAGATTTAGTTTAGCTCTGCGCCGCTGCGCGCTGATAGTCGTTTATAGCTCAGCGGATAAAGAATACTGTACCGTAGTTCTCCTTTCAGTCGACAGAGTGAGTGGTTGCCGGAGACAGTGTTGCCACAACTACTGATTAATCCGTAGTTTTACGGATTTTGAGTACAGTACGTTAATAAGACGGTAAATATATTTTCTATCATTAAACAATTTAATAGAATATAATATAATTAAACAAAGAACGGCGTTAGAGTTAGCTTGAAAATAAAGATTGCTGTTATTTCATATGTAAAATATTATGATTAATGTCAATAATCGTCATTTCCAAGCCAACCAAACGACTTTTTTCGATCGTACGACATCTTTAGTATCTACAAAAGAATATTTATTTTTGTTGTTTGTTCTATGTTTAACACGAATAAATTTCCAATACATAAACGCGGATTTTTCATCCAAAGATATTTTCGTCAAAAGTATTACATATATTACACATTTTGATATGGCAACACTGTCGCTTTCAGATCCACACCATCTTCGATATGCCTTCGCTGGCCGAATTAGAGAAAAGAAGTGTTTTATGCGTTGGCCGTAGAACGATTGGTGTCTCCACCGTACAGCACTTGAGACGTAAGGGGAAATCAAATCAGCCTTGTCACGAAATCGCCCATTAGATATCGTATTTTTGACCACACTAAGCTAATGAATACCAAACAACAAACAAAAAATATGACATACAAAGTACGATGTGATTGTGATAAATTTTATATTGGCGAAACACCTAGACACTTTAAATAATTTTTTCTTTTGGTTGTGTAACTTCAGACGAAAGCAAGGAACAAAAAACACTGCAGACTCTTCAGTTTTTTATAATGGGATATGAGCAGAGTATCCTGTATATACAGAGTGTCCCAGAAATAAGTGCAGATTTTTTAACTGGTAGTATATTTCGGCCTCAGAAACACGCCTATGAGGTTTTTTTTCGAAAAAAATTGATGCGTTGAAAATATTATTTTTCTTGGCACTTGACACGGGAAATTAAAAAAAAACTTTTTGGTGCCACTTGTTTATTAACCTGAGATCTCTACGGTGTATCTCTAAACCTTGCAGTGTTGTCACCTCCTACATTATCAATATTCAACATATTATTTGTATTCACTTTAATTTTAAATTTGTACACAAAAAATTACGAGTGTTAATTCTAATCATGTCAGTGTCTATTAACAATTGTAGAAACAAACCACATTAATTATTTTTACGCATACTAAATTTTTATATTCACCATATTATTCATGATCTGAGATCACATAAAAGAAAATACCAACATGTTTACCGGAATTCACTATTCGGAACATCGACAAAATCAGACAAATAAAGCGTATACGAACGACACACAACATCTCATTCCAGAGATTTCAGATTTCACTAATTATAACATATTCTTCTTTTGACTATCTGGCAACACAGGGCATCGAATAAGCTGAAAACCTCGTGAAAATCTCTTAATAGCCCGTTATCGCCAGCCAAATGTATAATGCCGGGTCCAGACCAAGCAAAAAAAACAGTGACAAGAGAGAAACATTCATGTTTTACGAAGTTGTGATAAATCCAATATATTTCTGCGACATTTTTGTCTCATTTTTGTTTTGTTTTAAAATTCGGAGAGTTTTCAATGTCCCGTCTCGAGTCGGTAAAGATCAAAGTGTCTATGTTTTGTTCGTATATTTTGCGACAAGATGTAGACAGTGTGGATGGCGTGTGCTGCCAACAGTAGGGGACCAGTGAAATCACACATGGTTAATAAAAATCATTCGCAACAACTAAACTTTTGACTTTGTTGTACTTTTGTCATTGCGGTGTGGACAATAATTTGTCTCAAGTTTGTCTTCTCAGAAGTCTATATTTTTTGTGACAAGTTTGTCTTGTTTTTGTCTCAAAATCGTGTTTACTTTTTGTCGGCATAAGGTAAGCCTTTAAAAATAATTTTATTATTCAAATAGAAATATCAATCGTTCTGGTGTTTATTCACAATAACAAGAGTGTGTGATAAAAAAAACAGAGGAGTTTAAATTCTCAAAAAATAATCCTAAATAACTCAGATGGCATATGAATGTATTTTGTGCCAAATACACGTGGGTATTTAAGTGTCGTGCTGTCAAGAATCACAGTGAAATGAAGTGTTGGTAAATGTACAATTACGGTTCTAGGTAAAGTGGTAAACGACGCTCTAACCTAACTACATCGATCTGCTATCTAGCGGAGTCTCTTTTTCTAATGTTAGGTAAAATTTTTACTTTTAATCTGAATTTTCCTAGTCGTTTTTACATTTTTCTAGCCGATGTGTCGAACAAGCTGAGGTTCTGGTAATTGCCTGATACTTTCGGCTGATTATCGATTGCTACCGGCGCGGCGGCTCTCAAAATTTTGCCATTATTTTTTTAGATTTTCAAAGTTAAATAACTCGGTTATTATTAATTTATTTTAAAAATGATAAAGAGAATATATGTTTCTTTTGGTCATATCTTCCACACCTTAAAATACTTGCACTTATTTATGGGACACCATGTATACCTGTGCAACTGTCTCTATTTAAGTAAAAATGTCATGTCCGTGTAATGTTAATATTTCTAGCCCCAGAAAAAAAAGGAGAAAAACTTATCTAATTTCGTAAAGTAAAACGAAAAAGGAAAAAGGAAAACAATATAGAGAAGTCTTAGGTTGGTGCTCGGCGGACAGAAATAATTGAGTAAGCTTAAACTAGATTTATTCATTAGGAAACTTTGTTATAAGTTGCTAAATTTATTTAATGAAATGCGAGAGTAACTGAACCGTCTACGAGCCCGCACACATTTCGGAAGTGGGTCAGAATTTCATTTGTTCCGTGAAATTATCCCTTTTCCGAATCAGTCTTTCACTAAGCAGACCTTTCTTTGACAGTTGTGTCTGCATTAACGCCGAAAATAAACAGGCCGTCTTTCGCTGACATGTTAAGTTCTGTTTAAGATGTCGAAAATATTTGTTATGTTAGCTATATGTTCAGAAAATACATATCTTTAGAACGTATTTAGTTATATGTAATTTATACATTTTGCGTTTTATTTGCATAGGGTGGCGTCTCCCATACGACGTGGAGGCTCTAAGGAGAACGAGAGTTTACATTAAAATGAAATTATATGTAGGTGAGTTTAGAGCATTTTTTAAAAATATAGAGAGTTCTACAGGGTGTCCCACAAAAAAGTTACACATCAAAGTTGTGTTTTTTATAATGGAACACACTATATTTTAATTGATTTTCGGATTCTAGGAGATAAATAAAGGTGAGTTTTATTAGAGAAATATATATCACCAAAATGTAACGTTTTTGATATATTTAACGTTTTTTAAAAATGAAGAACAAAGTTTAAATTTCAATAAAATCTATTGGAATTAACCTGGTATAGCTGAATATGTAAATAAAATAACTATTTTACTTTAAATCAACTTGGGTTACACAAAAAACTATACAGGCAAAATTAATTTTAGACATTGGCCATCTTTAAAAGCAACTTACTCTTTTAATGTAAATGGAACACTCAGTATATTATTCTAATGTTATATATTCAATGGGGTTCATATCTCTTCACAGCATTTTGTGCAGTGAACAAGGAAGGACGCATTTTGAGCATCTATCTTTTTCATCTAGATAATTTTTATGACATAATTATACGTTTGGATTGGTTTGGTTTTATCTAGTTTTAATTCTGTAATAATTAAAACGTGTTTTAAGCGTGTATCTTTATTACCTTTATTACCGTTGAATAAAATATTCAGATGATGTGTTCATTGAAGATACTCTACATCTTCAATTTTTGATAAGTTAATGAAATGTATATCACAGTCACCTAGCTTTTATCAAATAATAAAGATCTACTGACCCAAAATCATAAAAATTAAAATATCTAGGAAAATCAAGGGTTAGGTAACCTTCATAGTATTTTGAAGATATATAAATTCTCCATAGAATGTCGGAATAATATACTGGGTGTTCTATTTAAAATAAAAGAGTAACTTGCTTTTAAAAGAGACCAATGTTCAATATTAATTTTGTCTCTCCCTGTATAACTTTCCGGATCAAATTTCAATTTGATTTAACATACAATGGATATTTTAACTAAATATCGGGCTATACAGGGTAAATTACAATTTAGGTAGCAGTTATTGAAATTTAAAATGTATTCTTCAGTTTCACAAAATCTTAAATATGTCAAAACCCATACATTTTAGGCATATGCTTCTGATGAAACTCATCTTTATTTTTATCCTAGAATCAGAAAATCAATTAATATATAGTGCGTTCCATTAGAAAAAACACAACTTTGATTAGTAATTTTTTTTGAAGAAACCCTTAGAACTCTGTATATTTTTATAAAATGCCTTCAATTAACCTACATCAATTCACACACAGTAATTTCATAATCTGTTAGAAGTAGACTATAGGACAGTTCAAAAGAAATTTTTTTAGATATACAGGCTGAGTCTTAAATAAGTGCAAATATTTTCAGGACTGGTATTATGTTGATAAAAGAAACATATTTTACTTTAAAAATTTCCAAAAAAATATGATTTTTTGCTTAAATTCTGAGCCACTGGATCTTTTCTGGGTTTTCTTTTTGGTAAATTTAATTTACTACCTATGTTGCCATATCATCAAAAAATTATGATTTTTATCTAAAAACTAAAAAAAATACAATTTTTTTCAAAAATTCCAGTTTTTATTCGCGGAACAAACCTCATAATTGTGTTTCTTAGGTCGAAATATACTACTTCTAGAATATTTGCACTTATTTAAGACCCACCCTGTATAAGTAGTTTCCAAAAATGTAAGAATATTTATATTTATATATTGCTCCATTTAAAACATCAAAAATGCTACTAGCTTTCAAATTAAGCAAATGGCACAATGAAAATAATTTAGATAGAGAAGGTGACTTTATGGAAGTATTCAAATTTTCACAAAATCCTATCAACAGTTCTCTACAAACGTTTAATTATCATCGCCGTGAATCCCCTATTTAAGTTTTTCCTTTTTTAACTACAAAATAGCAGATTTTTTTACTTTTATTCTGGTCATTTTTCTTCTAGAAAATATATTTAAGTAAATTTTTCATACAGTGCTGTATATTGAAACAAACAGAACGATTCAATCACGCCATACCGTATTACGTATACATAAAAGAAAGCAGAAAATTGAATGTGTATAATATAGACGGTTTGGCAAAATTTCTACTGAGAAGGAATTTATCTTAATCATTGTGACGCAGAACGTCGCCGGAAGCCGACAGTAATAGCCAATATTTTCCTTCTAAGTAACTTATAGAGCACGGAAAGCTATTTCAATCTAGTTTAAATAGAAACAAGCTTTAGATTTACCGAGGACGACGTTGCGCAGTGAAGATGTTAGCAACAGCGAGTAAATTAAAATTTGCAGCGACATCACACAGGGAGTGTCATCGAAATTGAATCTCTGAGGTAATTAAATATTAACACTCTTGAAAGTTTCTTACTAACGGCCACTAAAATTTAACTTTTTGTTTTATACTGGGGATGATCATCAAATCGCAAACTGCGATTCGATCGCAGCGAGTTTAAAATCGCAATCGCAACCTGCAATTGGCTCTCATAGGAAAATAATCCAATAAAATTGTCATTTGAAAAAAAAAATAGGGGCAAGCTGATTTTTTCAGAGTTTGTCAGCGACTGTCTTCTGAGTGTAAAATAAACAAAATCGGAAATTTTTCCCCTTGCGGTTTTTGAGCAATAGGGGCGGTTTTTTTTAAACTGTACTACAACAAAATAATTAAACGCAAATTGTACATAAGAACATTCTCTATAAGTTCGCCTAATGGTTTTTTATAGGTTTGTTATTTCCGGACTTAGCGGCCGTTTCATGAGCCCTTTGGGGTGGTTTTCCAAAAAGTTTGTTTTACAACAAATTGACCCGTACGAAAGTTGTTCATAATAAATGGACAAGCAACTTTTCCTCGTCATTTTTTTTGTAGCTTCATTATTTTTGGAAATAGCGTCCAGTTCATGAACAAATTGGGGTAGTTTCATAATTTTTGTTTAGTTCTACTAATGTACCAACTTAAAGGTGTTTTCTCTGAACGTCCACAATTTCAGCAACATTCAATAATTTCTTGCAAATAAAACACGAATCCATTTTCCAATAGCACTTGTGAATTTCCTGAAAAAAAGAAATTTGAAGCTACCACCACTTGCTCATGGTCTGGGTGCTATCTCCAAAAATAGTCAAGTTACAAAAAAAGTCCATAAGGCAAAGGTATATGTACTCTTATTTTGAACGAGTTTCCTAGAGTGAATTTGCTGAAAAAAGAGTAACATTGAAAACTACCCTAATTTGTTCATGAACTGGACGCCATCTCCAAAAATAATCAAGCTACAAAAAAATTCTTGAGGAAAAGTTGATTGTCCATTTATTATGAACAACTTTCATACGGGTCAATTTGCTGTAAAACACACTTTTTGAAAACCACCCCAAAGGGCTCATGAAACGGCCGCTAAGTCCGGAAATAATAAACTTATAAAAAAAATTCATTAGGTGAACTTATAGAGAATGTTCTTATGTACAATTTGCGTCTAATTATTTTGTTGTAGTTCAGTTTTAAAAAAAACCACCCCTATTGCACAAAAACCGCAAGGGGAAAATTTCCAATTTTGTTAATTTTACAGTCAGAAGACATTCGCTGACAAACTCTGAAAAAATCAACTTGCCCGTAATTTTTTTTTTCACTCTCTCTACGGCGATACAATTTTACTGGATTAAACTGCGACTGCGATTTTTTTTATTTGCGAGTTTCAATTTAGGCAACCCATATTACTATAGTTGCGATTGTGGTTTTGTAAACTAGGACCGTGATAATTTCTATCAGCGATTTGCGATTTTGTTGCGAATGTATTTTTATGGTCCATTGAAGCATTTTATAGTAAACTGCGATTAAATTTTTTTCTCTGACTTTATTTATTTATAGGGGAGGTATTATTTTTCTAGAGCCAAGATCATAATATACCGGGTGTTTCTCAAGAGTGGTTCGCCTCTATAACTTTTTTATTTGTTCTGGTAAAAAAAACGAGATTTGGTATGTAAGCATAGGACTTAAATTAGGATTGATTGACGTATTCAATTCGATTCGATCACCTCCTGTTTCAGCGGAAATGACTAGAACTTTTGATTTTTAAATGACACCCTCGGTATTTTTTTACTTTATTCGGTAGAAAATGACACTGAATAGAATGCCTAGTACAGTAGGTATTTAAATATTAAAATCGTTACAGTCGCAGCGATTTAAAAATCGCAATCGCAGTTTCAATTGCGATTGGAGAATCGCAGTTTTGCTATCTCTATTTTATACTCAACTAAAATGTTAGTGCAAGACTGAGAAAGTAATAAGATGAGAAATAGATAAATATCAATCGTAGATCGGAAAATTATGAAAGTTTTAGTTTTATCATTTTATTTATTTATTATTTTTAGATCATATCTAATTCATACATACAAAACGGTGAAAGACTGTATTTAGATATTGTTAAGAAAATATTTAAATTCTGACTGATTGTCTTAAAAAATTATCTTTAAGTCTTGAAATGATGCATGATACCTATTGTTTTATTTAGTGATTGTTTTATATACTGTTATTTTGTATCTTAAGATTTTTCATATATATTATTTATTTTAGTTAAGTTATTTTAAAAAATATTCAGTGGTATTCTAATCAGTTATGTATTTGTATTGATATTAATAAATTGATTGATTAATTAAACAAACTATTTTCAATTGTTAACAGCAAATCTATTTTAAAATAATTATCCTTATTTTGTTGATAATTATGATAAAAAACAAGTATTTGTTTATTACCGTGTTATTAAATCAATTAACCTTACATTTCGAAGCTGTTCAGTTAATTAGGTAATTAATTAAATAGGACATTTAAAAAAGGTATTTTATCTGTTCCGAAGTAAAAGTAATAAAGGAAAATTAATACAAATCACCGCGTTTTCATGTTGATTAATCTTGAGTGTTTTATTATTTAATAAAATTTTCTTTCTAACAGAAGTGGCACAATTTTTTGTATTAATACTTTATTATTATATTACATTATTATAATTAATGTAATTCTTAATAATATCTCAATACCGTCTTTTTTTACCGTTTTGTATTAATTAGATATGATCTGAAGATAAAACTAAAATTTTCATAATTTTTCGATCTATGGTAACTACTTATTTATATCTCATATTATTAATTTCATAAAATATATTGTTTTGATATCATAATATTAAAACATGATACTCCCATTAGCTTCATACCATTTCCCAAATTCTAGATGTAAAGGTGCATTTCAGTTGATTTCAAAAAATTGCGACCGCAGCGCTATATCCGTCAGAAATCAGAAATTTTCGATATGTATTTCACGCCGTCCCGATTACAATAATTCATGTTGATCGCATTAAAATAATATTGAAATCGTGGCTTTGTTATAATTAAGTATTTTAGTTTTTTGCTAGTGCAGTTATTGAAACTATAAACACTCAGGTACGAGGTTTGTGTGATGTAATGCTGTTTCGGGTAGTAAAAAATAAGTACTACTACATAAATAAACAAAAATAGTATACTCACACCACAATGTGGTGTGAGGGTAAAATGACAATTTCAAATGTTAAAAAAATTGGGAAAAAAATGTTAACACGTAAAGAAGAGCGTAATAAGGGCGTTGTTAGGTGCAATAACATTCAATAACTCAACTTTTGCCGATATTTAACTTTCCTTAATTTTATAGCTTCATAGTTTCTCACACCGATTTGATCAAAAGCAAAATTGGATTTAAGCAGTTCGACGAAACAAGTGAGTAATCAAAGTGCTCGTTACATATTCAAAAAATTAAAGACATATACGAAAGGATAAAATATAATTAACAATATTAATGGTATACTTTTTTAATCAACTATAGTACTTAAATGTTTTATGAACATTTTCTAAAATTATTAATACGTACTTTTTAAAAAAATTCGTTATAGCCGAAATAGGCCCAATTATGACTCCACTAGCAAAACCGGTGCGTAAAACTATGCTCGCTACCGTAGTTGAACTCATCTAAAAAGTTTTTTTAGCTGGAATAATTAATATTATTGAAGAGTTGTGCCTTGCAGAATCCTAAGACATGTTTCGAAATTTAAGTTCACTATCATGAACTTATAGAGCATTAAAAGGTAGCAATGGGATTGTGAATTTGTATTGCCATATTTTTTCAAATAAGAAAAAAACTTGGGTAAATTCGTTTTTTCCAAATATCTTTGGAAGTAATCAGTTTTTTTAGATTTTGAAACATGACATTGTAGGTTTCAGCAAGGCGAATATTTTTTCTGACTTAACCCCTTAATCTTTATATCCCTTAAAGTTTAAAAGATGTAAGAGAGAGTATGAATTGTTCTATGGGATACGTATATACTGTGATTAAAGTTAACTAAACTCCTAATCTGAGCTAACTAAACAAATACAGCCTAATAAATAAAAGAACAGAACAAACGAAAATCCGCCAAGTAGAGATGACGTTGATAATATTTCATTGAGGACGCTCCGTTATCGTAGTTCGTCATTATCTGAATTAAGTGGATTCCTTCAAAAGAAAAATGTAATGGCTGACTAAACCAGACATCCAGATAAAAGCTCCGAATCCCCAAGATGAACGCGAACGATAATCGGAGAACTTGAAATAATTTTGGCGCAACGATGGACGCGAACAATTGAAGCTTCGGAAACAATAAGACGGCAGATGAAAAAGTTGGGCCGTTAAAATTACGTTTTAGTTACTTTTACGGTAGATTATGTACACAAATCTTAGTAAATAGTTATGATAAAAGGTAGTTATAATCCTTCTTAGACTTCTCCACAATATCGTCTCGTTACATTTAATTGATAATACTAATTCGGCCGATTCATTAGATGGGAATTTGTACATGGAACATTTGTACCAACCTTGTTCCAACTATTCTTTACGAATTAGTATCACCAATGTGGTTACACTGCATCTGGACGCGTTTGTTTACCATAAATAGAACTGAAAAGTTCATAGTCGTTATGGAATATGGACTCTATCAATACGTTCTTATTAAAAAAATATAAGCAAATGGAGACAATTTTAATCATTTATACAGGTTGTTAATTTGTTTATTACTCGCGGTAAGAGCTTTATGGTTGAAATATGACAACCTCGGCCCGCTCGTCGAGAGACGACGCGACGGGACGAGTCGGCAGCTTAGCTTAGTACCCATTTGGAATGTAGGCATTTGGAATGTTTTGTCATTCTGTTTCCCAATAAGTAATCGTCGAGTTAACAATCTGTATAAATTATTTTGTTAGTAATTCAGTATTATTTATTATTAGTTCATTAATTATTAAATTTGCAATTCGATATACATTTATATCACAATATATTATTATATGAGACTCCTTTATTCATTTTGTGTATTGCTATTATACAGGGCGCGGCAATAGTACGTCGACCATCTGTAGCTCCTAGAATAAAATTTGGAAATTTTGTGCTGAAAAAAGTGCATACCTAAAGTATGTACTAGGATGTATTTCAGGAAAATATTTTAGCTTCTATAGGGTGGCTCAGAAAAGTGATGGATAATTTTTTTTAAATGAAACACCCCATATATTATTGCATTCTTTGCTTCCTTTCAAATCACTTTATATAATCCTGGATATGACTAAATATATTTTGATAGTTTCAGAGATATTAATAAATAAATAAAAATATATGTTTTTTGGCCTATAGTCAAAACTATATTAGGTATTTACTTTAGATGGTCTGTACTTATAATATGTGGAAATCGTAAATAATACAAGATGTTCAAAATTTTCCGCCAAACTTTCTAAAGTATAATATATTTTTTTTTGTTTGTTTTTTTAACTGGAACACTCTGTATATTATTTTTTCAATAGAGGAAGAATTAAAAAATAAACTTTCTTTGTATTTAGAGTATTTCAAAATTTCATATGGCATTTTCTACAGAACATTTTTATCAAAGCCACGCATTGATTTTTCTCTCGTATTTTACCATTGAAAGCGCCATATGAAATAATACTGCGTGTATCTGCGAAACTATTAAAAATTTTGAAATACTTTAAAAACAAAGATTTTTTTTATTTTTAGAAAGTTTGGCGTACAGTTTTGAACATCCTGTATGATTATAATAATTATTTAATGCTTATATCTCAATGACGCTATATGTGATAAGAAGTGGTTAATAAGTAAGAAACTAAGTTGTTTGTGAGAAATCTATAATGCTTAGCGACTTTCAATACAAAAATTCTTTAAGTTAGAAAAATATAATTATTGTTCTTATGTTATACTTTTAATAATTTTAATATACTATACAGATTATGGTTTAATTTTATTTTCATATGGAAATAAAATTATTTCAATTTTGATCAATATCTAAATATTCCGCCCCTATGTCAATACTTGACTGACATCAATGGAACATTACCTGGGGATATATAATGCGAACCTCTAGAACTATATATAGCCTAAGGTGTCATCTTTAAGTGACGTATGAGCAAGGAGATACATAAATAAAATGAAACAGTACAATTTTAGCAACCTCATTTTGATTAGAATTTTAGAGCTGTCACATATATTAGAAATTATAGGATATACGATACTTAAACCAAATCTAATCTATACGTCTAATTAACTAAAAATCGACCTGATTTAACAAAAATTATTAATCATCTTAATAATATCATGCAATGAGCTTGGATAAAATATAATTTTAAATATTATTCTGGCAAACATACAATTTATAATACTTATTATAAAAATTACGAATGGAAACAGACTCTAATCTATGAATTAATAAATGCTATGTTGCCATATTTAACACAAAATTTCCACATCTTTGAAATGTCATCAATAAAGATAGTTTCAAAACGATAACCTTTTTTATAGGGAATTGTTACTTTCAAACAATAAATTGAAAAAATGAAAAATATCAATAACAAATGATTGTTTATATAGGTTATCCTATCGTTTTGAATGTATTAAATATTATTCAATGAAAAATGCACTTCTCATAATTCCATAATCTAGGATAACCATTTATTTGTTAGTTGTAGTTCCCATCGTAGAAAATATTTTTTAAACTTAAATTAGTTTATAAAATTAAATTCTCAGATTTAAAAAGACAGAATGGTAGAGGTAAGATTAATAAACAATATACAGAAATTTATAAAATATGAAACAGTGTTAGAATTTATAATATTTGTAAACTCAGTATAGATCCATGAAACACAAGTAGAAACAGTCACTTCACGCATCGTTTGTAATTATTTTATAAAAGAACTTGTCTTTTTGGGGTTTTAATTACCTCAATATCATATAATAAGAAGTTAGTTTTGTGTCGAGATTTGTATGTATTTATATGTACCGGAGAAATGTGACAACACCGCAACAGCACACCGTCGCATTTCTCTCACTCCGACTTAATAAGATCCTTATGCGATTTACTTCCACACATGTAAACCAAAAAAAAGCGACCCAAAAGTAAGAGTTGCCAGCATGGTATACAAGAGGAAATTATTTATAAATGTTTCTGAAATTGATATTAAATTATTTTAGACAGAAACAGTTATGTTAACAGGCTTAATGGAATTTGCAATATTATAATACTATAACTAAGAACATTATCTATAATTATTAGAAAATAGAATGATAAAAGTATATCAAACTTCTTCAGAACAATGAAGTTCCTGGTATATAAAATATATAACAATTAGAAAAATATTAGTTAAAAATAAAGCAAGAAGTACAAAGAAGGCACAGAAATCTGGTAAAGGAGTTAAAAAAAACTTATAATTATAAGTCATTCTTTTGATTTTTTTATTTCATGACAGATCTATATTAATTAACTGTTATGTTTGTTAAATTATAATAGTTTTTATATGTATTATACTATATGTTTGAGCAGAATAAATATCTGAGGTTCCACTTAAACGCCATTAGAACTACATTATGTTAAAGCAGTGTTACTACCTTGTACCGTCGTCGCACCACAACGCATTAATATTAATTCTATGCATATCGTATTAGCATAACACACTTGACATAGCCGTATTATGTGCACCAACGTAATGTGGAAACTAAATCATACTAAACAATGATCGATAGTGGAAACTACAGTCTAGTTTTAGGGAGTTTGTTGCCGAACTTAGCTGATTTACAAAGTTTTACAATTAGCGGTGCAGGTAAAGGGCGATAATAACATGACGCACCATTCTGTTGCGTTCAATTTTGTTCTTGCGATCCTTTAGGAGATCTCTCTTCTTAGATCATATACAAAGATGATTGAACTAGCTAAAGTTGCAGTTATTGTTTATATACAGGGTTCGACAACAGTGCGTCTGGGATCTGTAGCTCATAAAATTAACATACTTAAAAATTTTGTTTAAGTGAATACTTAGAGTATATATTAGGATGTATTTCAGGAAAATAATTTAACTTCTACAGGGTGGTTCAAAAAAGTGTGAGTGGATCGAGTTAATTTTTTTTTAATGGAACACCCTGCATATTATTGCATTTTCAGAGATATTAATAAATAAATAAAAAAAAATTTCAACCTTTTTTAAAAAAATTATTAAAAATACAAAAAATGTCTTGAAATCAAAACTATACTAGGTATTTACTATAGTTGGTCTGTACTTACTTTCCTATAAATATCGTAATTAATCTTAGACCATACAGGGTCTTCAAAATTTTATGTGAAACTTTTTAAAATATAAAATATATTTTCTTCGTTTTTTTAAATGGATTACCCTGTATATTACATTTTTGTTAGATTTTGTTGGAGAATTAAAAAATAAACATTTTTTGTATTTAAAGTATTTTAAAATTTTTAGCGGTTTCGCAAATATTCGCATTTTATTACCCATCATTAAATGGCGTTGATAAAAAATTACTGTTGAAAAACCCATATGCAATATATTACAAAGATCGGCAAAACCGTTAAAAATTTTGACATTATTTAAATACAAAAAATGTTCATTTTTTAATTCCCCAACAAAATCTAACAAAAGTGTAATATACAGGGTAATCAATTTAAAAAAAAACGAAGAAAAAATATTTTATATTTTAGAAAGTTTGGCATAGAATTTTGCAGAATTCTGCCTAGATAATGGGTACTATAAATAATAGCTTCATATTCTTCACTAAATTTTAGATATTTTTTGTTAGAACCATTTTCCCCTATCTGCTAAAATAAAATGGTGGGGGGAGGTTAGATCTGTTTTTATATAAATGTTAATAACTCCGGACTGGATGACCAGAATCCAACGAGCGAGAGCTCTTTTAAAAAGAGGGTTTCTTACTCTATATTATACCATAAAAATAATAATAATAAGGTTTTGAACGTAGACGCTAGGGGGCCCTTTCTTACAATTTAACAAGCAAAGCGTGTTTTTTCAAAAAAATTAAATACGATAGTATATGTAATTTTAGCTGATAGTAAAGAGCAGTAAAAGCTTAAAAAGTCAGCGAGAACCGCATCTTGATATCTCCTTTCAAACCGAAGATATTAGCAAAATTATAATAAATACTAGCGATGGGAACTATCGAATGAATTAGACCAGTAGTTCCCAAACTTATTTTTCTCGTGGGCCACTTTCAAAATTTTACTGGTTTCGGTGGACCCCCTGCTGCTACATTTCTACCACATTCTTAAAGTCGCCAAAAAATAAAAATTGTGTCACTTCTGAGTTCTGTCCCTATATTCCGAAATGTAAAATAAAAACGAAAAATGGTACATTTTATATCACTTTATTTATTAAAAGAATAATAACAGTGAACAAGAAACGATGATTCGGTGACGTCATGGTAGGCTTTGGAAAAAAGTTGCTTTTGACGTAATAATATAAACGTCAAATTGTTATTCTTAAACTTTTATTCCTCTTTACAATCAGCTGAAATTTCATATACCATTGTTTTTTTTTTGAGCGGAAATCCCGCAATGTTTGTTAAATTGCAAGAACTCGCCCCCTAGAGTCTACTGTTAAAGGCATATTATTATTGTTTATATGGTTTTATATAGAGTACGAAACGCTCTTTTAAACGAGCCCTCACTTGTTAGATTCCAGTCACCCAGTCCGGAGTTATTAACATTTATATAAAAACAGATCTAACCTCCCCCCACCATTTTATTTTAGCAGATAGGGAAAAATGGTTCTGACAAACAAGTCCGAAATTTTCTAAAGATTATGAAGCTATTATTCATAGTAGCCCTTATCTAGGCAGAATTTTGTAAAAATTGCATTTTCTTATTTGCCATAGCAGTTGCGCCCTCTAGCGGCCACTCTACAAACTTGAAAATAATTTCCAGCAATTTCTCATGGCCTCTTTAGTTATAAATATTTTTTTTCTCAAGTTCTACGGCCAATACTTTCCAAGATACAGCCGAGAGCTATTCTTAGTGGGACACCCGGTACAGATGCGATGCGCAGTAGTGAATCTCAGAAGTCTACCTCAGCCAGACGGCCCGCACTTTGGACAGGGGAGCATAGTAAAAGTTATATTAAACCTAACCTAACCAGATTTCTTAAAATTCTCGTTTTTCCGACGTTGCTAGCTCTTGTACTATTATATTTTTATTAAGGTTAGATTAAATTTGTCAAGAAAGTGTCAAAAAGTCCATTATCGTACGATCTTTCTCCGTTGACGGGCTGCAGCATAGACAAACAAATAAAAAGAGACTGACAAATCTCATGGTAAAGAGTGGGACCGCGTTCCCGTAGCGCAACTCAGAATAACAATTTTGAAACCAATTAGCAGGACCATGGCAGAACGTACGTCTTTATTGCTATCTTTCTTTATTATGTGTGCTTTATATGAAAAAGAAAGAGATAGGTATAAAACGTATCGTAAGACATTATCGCACATCTTGGCTGGCGGAAAATTTAAATTAGCCATTATTAGTAGTATTCTTTCATTCTGAAACTGAAAATTTTCACTTAAACTGATTTATTCCCTATACCACGTAAAGGGAACGTGGTGTAGGGAATAAATCAGTGTAAGTGAAAATTTGCACTTTCTTTCAGAACGAAAGAATACTATGCTATTAGAACTACATTAATGTGTACTATTATAAGGGAAATTATAAAAAAAAAGCAAAAATTGTACTGTTTTATTAACATATATTTATTTATACATAAAAATAAATAAACTTTTTATAATATAATAACAAAAAATAACAGTGTTTATTCCACCCACCTACCAATTTTAAATGCAGAAGAACTGACTGTTGCAGGAAACGATCGGCCAATTTTTTTAAAGGGCATTAAAAATCTCATCCTGAACCATTTTCAAGTTCAGTTTTAATCCGTACAAAAGTAAAATAGGTATATTAATAAAGTTTCTGGTTACTATAAAACAGCTATAAACTACCTACCCAAAAAATTAAAAAAATTAATTGTATTAATTTGTTATGCTAAGAGAGGTTCGAAATATTTTTGACAATACTACTTCTACTTTTTTTTAATAAGATGATAAATATAACTACTTACTTTTATTTTACCGGGTGTCTTTAACATATCTATCAAAGAAAGGGGGCACCAATACATATAAAAAATAGATGATACTGGCTCCTGCAGCAAATAAAATAACAAATAGTATAACCTAAAATTATAAGTAACAAAATATAAATACCTATATGGAACAAAGGAATTTGTTTCCCTATCCATATTCATAAGTCAATAAAATGGAGAGTTTAGAAAAAAAAGGTAAATCACCAAAGAGAAAATTAACAAACATGACGAATTGTCATGATGTTGTCATCTTGCTTGTCATGATGACGAAAGCGAAAAGAGCGATTGTTCTAATTTCTACTTAGAAATTACGTTTTATATGGCTGCTTCTTTCTCTCTTGTTATATTAGAATGAGATAATGTTTGGTTATATTTATTTTTATTCTCTTATCTATGGTTACTTTTCATTTTTTAGATTTATGCGTTTTTAGCGCCACTGTGGTCATTTGGCGAACCCTTATTCTTCCCATTTTGTGACCACTTTTTCAATAAAAGTCCCATAAGAGTTATTTCTCCTTACCTCTACACTCCATAGGTCTGCAGTAAAAAATTACGGATGAAAAGACGCTTACGGATGAAGATGACCAATCAGAGCGCCGTCGGATAATCGTATCAACGGATACCGGACGCATGAAAATCAAGCTTAAGTCAATATTCACCTAAATCAAAAAAATATAAAAATCCTATACGATAGAGAGAGACTCTATCTGTGACACTGTATCTATAACTTGAAAGCTGAACTTTTCTTTTCTCATAATGTTTTTGATGGAAAATATAACCTCAGAAATAACCGCTAGCCTTTTTCTATACAAATATCGAAAGCAAAATTCCCCAGAAAGATGTTATTTATGAGAGCTTGAAAAACGTTCTTTTTGAAACCAATATTTAACCGGCAGACGATGGGGAACGCTCGCGAAAAAGTCCGTGTTTTTCTCGTGTTCCGACGCAAATAAAGTAGGCCTGTCTGCGAGAGACTCCGCCAGCCAAAAATATATGAGCTGATTTGACTTTCAGATCACAACTATATCGCCGCGGGATTGTTTGCCTTCTTGATATTAAACTAAGTGACGGTCTGATATTAATCTTTCCAAGAAATATATTTGTCAGAGCGCGGCGTGCCGTTCCTATGTAAAACACATTTTTCCGTATGCAGATTTCTTCGGCTGGAATAATGCGCCAGACTTGATCTGGATAGAAAATTTGTCGTAATTTATGGCGGAGATATGCGCCATGTTTTGCGTATACTGCTTCGCGGATTACATTTTTTACAATTCTCTTTTTTAAGAGTTGTCTCGTTTCGTACTGGAATTCTTTACATACAGATTTACTTTTTGTTTCTAGGTAATTTAATATTGCGTTTTATGTAATAAAAAAAAATGCGTTAAGTTTTATGTATTATTTGAAAATTACTAATTTGCCGGCATACTAACACCGTGCTGGCTACTCTTATTTTTGGTCCTTAGACAAGGAAAGAGAGGGGACAGGTAACACGGCAGCTGAAAGTGAAGCCACTTGTCACCACGCGAAATTCTCCAATGGCGTAACACCAGAAATTAGCTTGTACCTAGACGATAAATAATATTTATTAAAACGTTAATTAATATATCGTTTATTTTTGAGTAATGCATATACAATTTTGTATTTTATAGTCTCACCTTTATAATATTAGAATATCTAAGTCGATAATGCAACATCTATTTAACAGTCACAGATCATCAAGACAATTACTTATTTATTAACGTGTGTATAATGTATAATTAAATATAAAATAACGTAAATATATATGTTTTAAACGTGTATATACATATATACCGTATGATCGAAAAACAACGACATCCTGTTTGTTTGGAAATGATGATCGATGACATTCCCCATATAATTCTACATATAAAATGACATAAAAACTATATAAAATGACATCAGACAGAAAAAAGACTGAGAAGAATGTCATCGACAGTCATTTACAAGCCAACTGGACGCCGTTTTTTTCGATCATACGGTATAATAATGAATCTAGCCAATCCCCTTCACACTTGCCTACGGATTCAATCAATAATATAATTTTTAATATTTGTTACCTTCAATCATAAGAATATCCTAAATTTCCGCAAAAAAATAAACAATTCTAGAAGCTTTGTGTAATTTTATTTATTTATTTTTGAATTTTTATTAATTACTCACTGAAACTATTATTATACACCTAAACTAGCAAATTTTTTTAAAGAGTATTCAAAAAATATGTTGTAACAAGTAGCCCACCACAAGTTTGTCCACCCCCAGCAAATCTTGGCAGGTAATATTAAGTTTTATGTAACAACTATACATATAGATTTTTTATAACCAAAATTTTTCATGTTTTTTTTTATAGTTAACAATTATTATTTTACATATTTGATAACAATACCTTATACATTTTTTTACATGTAAAATATATAAAAAAATGTCTATTGCAGAAATTATTGTATTTCTCTGATTAATACCCTACGCCATTGGAGAAATCCAGTCTGAGTAGCATTATTTATAGTTTCAAACATTAATTATAATATAGGATATTGAAAACACTACTTGGAATTAATAAAAATAGTTTGCTTTGGATGCGGTACAAGACATATTAAAAGCATTTTACATATTTTTACTGCTATAATGAAAAAAATGTACATTTTATGACTACATAACAAAAGTTGTCTATCAACTTTTACCTGTAAAATTCCAATCATTGTTTTCTCGCTTCAGCCTTTGCAGCCATACGCTGAACATCTCACCATACTAAACAACACAGTTTATAAATTTAAAACAAAGCAGTTGTCACAAAAAAACATAAAAATTCGCTCGGTGTCACCTAGAAATCTTGTCACCATAGTATGGCCGCCCATCGAATTTTGGCCTCACTAACCGATCACGGGAGAATATGCGTGTTACCCGTCCCCTCTCTTTCCTTGTCTAATTTTTGGTTGGTATTTACATGTGTGGAAGTAAATCGAAATAAGGGATCTTATTAAGTCGGAGTGAGAGAAATGCGACGGGGTACTGTTGCGGCGTTGCCACATTTCTCCGGTATTTCTTCCCTATCAAGTAAAGTAAAATCACGATCGCACACCGCTTATTTCTAAAAGACTTTTTTTCCAAAAGATAACTAGATAAAATAATTAGATATGTTACTAAGCATCTGAAATGGAATTATAAGGATATCGTTAGGGTGTTCATATTTTTATAACGAGAAAATGTCAGTAATCGCGATAATTTACAAACTTAATTTTTTAACACATAACACGCGATAACTCAAGAACCACTTTAGATATTGAAACTTTTTTTTTTATTTTGAAATTCGGATCTTTTACAAGATGTTTAAATGAGAAAAAATCGATAGGTTTGTTTTTTTCCATTTATTGTTAGTGCATAGCAATTTTCAGAAATCGTATAACTTTTTTATTTGTAAAGATTTTCACATACTGTCTGAGAAGAAAATATAGCAGAAATATTAAGATTAAAAAAAAAATACAATCAATTAATTCTAATGGATTTCGAGATATTAATTTTTGAGTTTTAATAGCGCGACCACTGTCGAACACCAACTCAATTCCTCTTATTTTTACCTAAAATGCAAGTGTTTCTAACTTGCACTTAAAAATTTACAAACTTTAGGGAAAATTATAACGACTAGTTAATAAATAAACAAACAAAGAATCCAAGTATTTCGAGCTGTATCCAAAACATGGCGGTATCTGTAGCCGCGGTAAAGGACTTTTTTTCATAAATCTCAGTGAAATAAGTAAACCCAGACGTTTCTAAAATATCTGTTGTTACGAAGATATTTCATTAATTACATCTCGTTTTATATTGATATATATTCCACAATATTAATATTTGAACACACGTTTATAATATGTAGAGTAGATATTTAAGAACAAAACTTTTCACTTAATCTGCAGGAATATTATTACATATTTTAATTATTTAATTTTATTATAATGAATTAGTATATAAAATTGTATTAATATGTTATGTCTGTTTACGCGGCATTAATTGATTAATATAACAGTAGTATTCTTTGATGAATAATACGGGCAACATCATCAATCATATCGAGCTGATTGGGAAAATTCTTGATTGACCCGATATCAATAAAAGTATGATCCTCTGACATTTTTAAGAAGTAAGGATGTCTTATTGTTTTATCTGTAAAATATACTATTGTATATTATAATAACATGGATTGGTATAAATCCATTTAAAATAAGAAATATTTCGAGGATTTTTTAAACAGTTTAACGCCATGGATTATAACCTATAAAGGCGGTCCGCCAGAACAGTTACTGTTGCCCTGCAGTTTTACGATTTTAAGTTTTGGAAAAATATTTGTTTACTATTGTGTTTACTATTAATAATAAATATAAGACAATGATTAAAACTAAATATTCTTTTGTAACTTTAGGGGAATAGAATTTAATCTCGATAATTTAATCGATAACTGTTTTCTACATGCACTGTTTTTGATTTTTCATATCGGTTTAATATTAGTAGTATTATATTACACTCCATTACAAACTAATGATTTTAATTCATACCCCATGTTTACTTATTTTTCTGAAGCCACCACAACGTTTGACCTTGATTGCTTCGCGAAATAGTGCGATAAATATAAGCCCGTGTTATAAAAATTTTGTGGAAACTGATCGAAACGTTTTCCGAAATAGACGGAGACGCGCCGTGATTGGTTGTTTGTTTTTTATTGTTAAGAATAAAAACAAACACACACAAACAATCACGGCATGTCTCAGTCTATTTCGTGTTCTATGTCGATCTATTTCTGAGTTTGCGACCGAGATTCCCCGCAACATAAAAAAAGCATTAAGTTTACTTCTGAAAGTATTTCCAGAAATGTTTCGCGAAATGTTTCTCGGAATATTTCCAGAAATATTTCGTGAAACATTTTGGGCATAGTATAGGGTGTTTTAGGCGATAAAAACTTCCGGGTATTCGTATGAATGTAAAAAATTGGTTGTATGAACCAGGTCAGCTAGTTAATAATAAAACAAAAACTTAAACAATAAAAATAGTGCAAATAGTCTGATAGAACAACGGATAACTCCCTCGAATAAACGAGATTTAACATGTAGGAATTTGCGTCTATTTTTTTAATTTATCTCTGCCTAGTTTAAATCAATGGCGAGCTCACTGGTGCATTGATGGAGGTTTATTTGATTATTTAGTTCCGTTAAGATTGAATAGTTCGAGATAAATTTAGTTTGAATAGAGTTGTGCTTCAGTGTTAACGCGATAGTTTAATATCTGTATAGGATTGTTGCTTTTCGTTTAAAACGGATTGATTGAATGTTGCGGGATACTAGAATTAAAACAATGGGTTAAATTGTGTATACTTTATGTGGGCATACTAAAAATTGACTTATTTGATTTAAATAAAAACGGAGTTGAATTTAAAAAAGCTGTGTGTGCACTATGTGCGCATATTTGAAGTGAAACTTCTTACTAACAGCTATTAAATTGAAGGATATATATTTTTTTATGAATGATTTTTATAAAGTTGAAAAAATTAGAGTTTGAACTATTTTAGCTTTATAATTTTATAATGTTTTTTTTTAATTTTTATTAAAAAACGATATTCTCTTCTTTCTCTACTCTGTCACTCGGCCGGATAGCCTGGCAGCTGTGGCCATTAAACCAAAACACTACTACATATATATCTCTGACTACTACTAACTGCTACTAACCAACAGTTTGTTTTGTGTGGTTGTATAACCCCCAACTGTGGTATGTTTTTGTTTAAACGTTTTGTTCATTATTCTTTAAGTTAATGTTAATTGTTAAGCAAACTCATAGAATATGTATTTCTTTTGCATCAAAATTGTCACTCTCAATTTTACATAATCAAATTGTCACTCTAAATTACTATATTTTTTAGACAGATGCCACTTGTCATTATTCAATTCATTATTCGAATTCTCAGAATGTTGTTAACAAAATTTTCATCTTAAAATAAAATTTTAATCAATCACAATTGTTTATCTTCATCATTTACCGGATTAATAATACAGAAATTACAGTCCAATTACAAACAATTCATTATTTATAGTGATGTACAGAGTGGGTCAAATTCGAGGCTTTTAAATGGAAACACCCTTTTCTATAGGAGATAGGCGAAAACTAATATCGGTGTCTGGAGCTCAATTTTCATTAAAAACATGACGGTGAAAATCGCATATCAATATCTGTTACCGTTTCGGAGTTACAGGGTGTTTTTCAAAAATGTGCATTTTTAACAAATCGCTGTAACTTTTTTGCTATGGAAAATTTTGTATTTCTATGAAAACATTTCCAAAGCACCTTTTTAGAATTTAATGGTTTAAGTGTATTTTTTTTAATATTAATAATTTAAGAGTTAACAACAGAAAAATTACTTTTTATTTGGCACATCCTGTATGTTTTTAATTAATTGAAAATAACTTAAAATTACCTTTCCAAAAATATAGCACACTTGATATTTAGTTATAATCCCCTTCGAAATGCAGAATTTTTAAAAGTTCGCCACTTTTAACTAGTAGTCTTTGGACCCCTTATTGATGATATGCCCTTAATGGAACTCGAAAATATATTTTTCCAGCAAGACGATACTCCGCCTCTGAACGCTGAAGTTATCAGCAAATTTTTGCTGCCAATTTCAAGAATAATTGAATAGCTAACCAAGATCCCAGACGTTCGTTGGCCGTCGAGGCCGCCTGACTTAGTGCCCATGGATCTAATCCTATGGATATATTTGCGGAAGAATAAAGGTTCCTTATTCTTCCGTATAATCTAGACAAGTATTAGAAATACTTAGTAGTTATGAGAAGGTATCTTTCACCCCCATTGAGTTAATGAATTCTGCGACAAATGTTCAAAAACTGCCCCGTCTGTCCATAATAGACGACGGACGGTCGATATGTAGCAAAATCTCATGTCTTGGTTTGCTATTTATTTTTATTGTTATTAGATATAGTTTAAATATGTTGATGTTAGTTAAATATATTTTAAATTGTTCTAAAATTCTGCATCTCTCATAGCAAATATTATTTTCGTTTTAATTGATGCTCACAGCTAGATTTTTTTTGCATTACAGCCGGTGCCGTTCAAAGCCTACTTATTTAAAGCGGGCGAATTTTTATATACTCTATATCTCTAAAAGGAATCGAGCAAAATATCAAGTGTGTTATATTTTTGGAAAGGTAATTTTAAATTGTTTTCAATAAATTAAAAATATACAGGGTGTCCCATATAAAAAAAAAATTCTGTTGATAATTCTTAAATTATTAATTTTAAAAAAATTATACTTAAACCATTAAATTCTACGTAAAAAGGTACTTTGGAAATGTTTTCATAGAAATACAAAATTTTTCATAGCAAAAAAGTTACAGCGATTTGTTAAAAATGCACATTTTTGAAAAACACCCCGTAACTCCGAAACGGTAACAGATATCGATATGCGGTTTTCACCATCATGTTTTTGACCAGCTCCAGACACCGACATTAGTTTTTGTCTATCTCCTATAGAAAAGGGTGTTTCCATTTAAAAGCGTCGAATTTGACCCACCCTGTACTTATTAAATTATACGAATATTCTCGTTGATTATTGGTTTGAAATAAATATGATAGTGTTCTCCAATGAAAATGCGAGTTACTAACTCTAAATTCTAATTCTGAGCTCGCAAATAAGCTAGATGCTTTACCTAGACCGTTATTCAGAAGCTACAAACCTATCGATGAAAATATGCATGAAAATTTACTTCCTAGCATAGAAGGTTGGTACAATATCAAATTTATTATAGTGGTTTTCTTAGCCGCGTATGGCACAAACACCCAGTGTTGCCACAAGCTTATTTTTTATCGGGGTAGATTATCACAAGATAGCGGTGTTAAATTGTTTTACAGAGGGGAAGATCTACCCCGAATGGGGTAGCTGTGACAACACTGTCGCTATAATTTTCCTCTCGCTAGCTCGGTCATGGCTCGCGCGCACGGCCGTCTCGTAGCCGTCATTCAAGGCTGAGTGTTACGGCTTTGAATTTTTACTCCCAACGGGCGTAAAAATGGTTTACAAAAACGTTGCTTTGATACTGCCGAAACAAATATTTGTTTGAATTAAAGTATCTCTTCTTGGACTGACGTTATATTTAATTTAAACCTTTACAAAATGTTTCGATTAGAAGTAGTAGTATGACTGACCGTTCTCAAGTGAAAACTAATCTAAATACTATAATACAAGAGCAAGGAATGCACCCATGACAGCTGTGGATGTGGTATCATCCTACTGAAAAGTATAACTGACAAAATTTCGGATTATAATCACAATTGTGTAGAAATCAAGGAGCGTTTCATCACATGGTGTGTTACACATATATGCAGACCTTTTTAACGTTATTCTCAGTAGAGCTACTAACCGTCATTGGTATGCTTGAAGTGGAAAAGTTTAACAATTTGAACTACTAGTTTGATAGCCTTTAAAAGTTTTGATCCTCCGTCTTTTCGGTGTATATCTTAATTAAGATCTTTTTTATAATTAGCTTCCTTTTTGTTCTTGCCCGTAGCTCTTATTATATCGGTGATTATTAAATTTAACTTATATTTGAAATTGTTCTAATAAAGTAATACATCGCAAGGATTCTTTGTGCATATACTCTGATATTTCGATGACTTATGACAAGCGATTTTATATGGCTTGAGGGAATATAATCGAAGATATATAACTATTTTTTCTCAAACTGGAGAATATTTCCTTACATTCCACATTAGAGGTGGGCAAAGATTGAACAAGTCGTTCATTTGAAGGAGTATTAAAAACGAATCGTGAGATTCGCTTCATTGCTTGCAATACGGTTCGTTCAATTGAATCGTGGCCAGCACGGATCCATATCATTTGAGCGATGAACCGTAAAAAAGAATCGTGAGAATTGAATCGGATCACAATGCGATCATTGGTTCAAAGAGTCGTGAGAATTGATTCATTGCTTACAATACGGTTCGTTCAATTGAATCGTGGCCAGCACGGATCCATAAGATTTGAACGATGAGCCGTAAAAAAGAATCGTGAGAATTGAATCGGATCACAATGCGATCATTTGTTCAAAGAGTCGTGAGAATTGATTCATTGCTTACAATACGGTTCGTTCAATTGAATCGTGGCCAGCACGGATCCATAAGATTTGAACGATGAACGTAAAAAAGAATCGTGAGAATTGAATCGGATCACAATGCGATCATTGGTACAAAGAGTCGTGAGAATTGATTCATTGCTTACAATACGGTTCGTTCAATTGAATCGTGACCAGCACGGATCCATAAGATTTGAACGATGAGCTGTAAAAAAGAATCGGGAGAATTGAATCGAATCACAATGCGATCATTGGTTCAAAGAGTCGTGAGAATTGATTCATTGCTTACAATACGGTTCGTTCAATTGAATCGTGGCCAGCACGGATCCATAAGATTTAAACGATAAGCCGTAAAAAGGAATCGTGAGAATTGAATCGGATCACAATGCGATCATTGGTTCAAAGAGTCGTGAGAATTGATTCATTGCTTACAATACGGTTCGTTCAATTGAATCGTGGCCAGCACGGATCCATAAGATTTGAACAATGAGCCGTAAAAAGAATCGTGAGAATTGAATCGGATGACAATGCGATCATTGGTTCAAAGAATCGTGAGAATTAATTCATTACTTACAATACGGTTCGTTCAATTGAATCGTGGCCAGCACGGATCCATAAGATTTGAACGATGAGCCGTAAAAAAGAATCGTGAGAATTGAATCGGATCACAATGCGATCATTGGTTTAAAGAGTCGTGAGAATTGATTCATTGCTTACAATACGGTTCGTTCAATTGAATCGTGGCCAGCACGGATCCATAAGATTTGAACGATGAGCCGTAAAAAAGAATCGTGAGAATTGAATCGGATCACAATGCGATCATTGGTTCAAAGAGTCGTGAGAATTGATTCATTGCTTACAATACGGTTCGTTCAATTGAATCGTGGCCAGCACGGATCCATAAGATTTGAACGATGAACGTAAAAAAGAATCGTGAGAATTGAATCGGATCACAATGCGATCATTGGTACAAAGAGTCGTGAGAATTGATTCATTGCTTACAATACGGTTCGTTCAATTGAATCGTGACCAGCACGGATCCATAAGATTTGAACGATGAGCTGTAAAAAAGAATCGGGAGAATTGAATCGAATCACAATGCGATCATTGGTTCAAAGAGTCGTGAGAATTGATTCATTGCTTACAATACGGTTCGTTCAATTGAATCGTGACCAGCACGGATCCATAAGATTTGAACGATGAGCTGTAAAAAAGAATCGGGAGAATTGAATCGAATCACAATGCGATCATTGGTTCAAAGAGTCGTGAGAATTGATTCATTGCTTACAATACGGTTCGTTCAATTGAATCGTGGCCAGCACGGATCCATAAGATTTAAACGATAAGCCGTAAAAAAGAATCGTGAGAATTGAATCGGATCACAATGCGATCATTGGTTCAAAGAGTCGTGAGAACTGATTCATTGCTTACAATACGGTTCGTTCAATTGAATCGTGGCCAGCACGGCTCCATAAGATTTGAACAATGAGCCGTAAAAAAGAATCGTGAGAATTGAATCGGATCACAATGCGATCATTGGTTCAAAGAATCGTGAGAATTGATTCATTACTTACAATACGGTTCGTTCAATTGAATCGTGGCCAGCACGGATCCATAAGATTTGAACGATGAGCCGTAAAAAAGAATCGTGAGAATTGAATCGGATCACAATGCGATCATTGGTTTAAAGAGTCGTGAGAATTGATTCATTGCTTACAATACGGTTCGTTCAATTGAATCGTGGCCAGCACGGATCCATAAGATTTGAACGACGAGCCGTAAAAAAAGAAAAAAAGAATCGTGAGAATTGAATCACAATGCGATCGATCGTTTCTACTGTGCGGCGGTGATATCGGCATATACATATGCAGGAACCAATATTTAGACTTGAGCAAAAGCCCTAAACAAACATCATGGGCATAAAATTCAAGCGATAAGAAAGTTATTTACAAGAAAAAAACTTATTTATACTGTGCTTGGTACGGGAGTATCTGTAAAGTATTTAATTTTCACGTTAATATTTTTGTTAAAATAATATTACCGACTATTAAATGTCAGACTAAAAGACGAAATCGTGTTTTTATGCAACTCCAAATAAATATTGTTGGCCTCTGCTCAATATGTTAAAAAAACGGCGTCAGCGATTGTTATAAAATGAAGATCGCTGTCATTTTATATGTAAAATTATATGGGGAATGTCATCGATGTTCATTTCCAAGCCAACTGGACGCCATTTTTTTTCGATCATGAGGTATTATATACTATTTATTATGATTATTAAATCGGAATTAAAATATGGCCTTAAGTAATTATCCTACCAAATTATCGCCGGTAGTGACAGTTACGATTCTTGTTTTTATGAAACGTAAATTGTGTTGGTGTGGTTCGTTCGAATGAACGAATCGTAGGAATCGATTCAATATGAGAAATTGACTCGTGTGATGTATTTTGTTATTTTTAATGATATTGCCTAAACAGTACTTCTATGATTGCTCAATTTATACTAGTACGATTTAGGAAAGTAGCAAGTTTAATAGAGGAATGTTACTGTAGAACTGTAAGTATAGGAAATGCTGCAAATGGATTTTGAAAGTGTAGCATTTGGTCTTTAAAAAATGTCTATACCTATGTGGCCGATTCATCTCTCCAAAAAAATCCTATATTGGTATTTCGCCACTGCAAGAAAATCTACAAAATAAAATAGCTATTTTTTGTAAACACTGCTGCGTTAATCCAACGGAAACTGCTTGTCAGCAGTAGGTTTACTGACGAACAAAAAAATGCTTAACGTTTCGGAAAGTTTATTTCTTTCCGTTGTCAGAAGCAAAAAGGATACAAAGAATAAAGAAAAAAAACTATTTAAAATATTTAAATGCAACTATTTGGGAACACTTTAGTTTTTTAAAACAGATACGTTTACAAAAAGAAAGAACAAGAACGTCAACGGTTAATATAAGATGATCTTCAAATTGAACCGACAGTAGTACAAAAAGGAGATAAAAGTAATATCAAAGAGATCAAAATAAATATTGGCAATAATCACAACACTCCTCCAAAAAATTTGGTAATTTTTTTACCTGTTGTTCAAAGCCGGTACGGTTTAGACTACTCTCCTCTAAATAAACGTTTTGTTTTGTTTAAAAATAACCAATCGTCACTTTCTTGCTCATTTTCTTACAACTGTATTTTTTAAGAAAAAAAAACTTTTTGCCCGCTTTTTTTAGAAAATTAGTCTTTTTTAGTCTGTTCAAGATACCAGTGAAGTTGAAAATAAATGTCAAACGACGAATAAATGTATACAATAGATTAATACTATTTGGTAAAATGTCAGATCCTCTTTATTTTTTCCTTCGCCATTGAAACTTCGTACTGTTTGTCGTTTTTATCAGAAAAGCAACGGAGGGTCCCTTGATAATGTTATTTTGTGCCGTACAAAGGGTGTTAAATTAGATGTAGAAATGTCTCCGTCGTGGAATACAAATTAAGTCTATTTGTAACTTTATCTATCTACATATCGAATATTTTAGAAGGGTGAACAGAATTTTGTTGCTTGAAATTTGGTTTGAATAGGGTAGGATATTATCGTAATTTATTTTGTTTTATTCAATTATTATGTTTATAAATAATGTATGTCTCATCAAAATCATAAAATGTCTAAAAAACAGTATATATTCTTCTCGAAAATATTATATTCAAATATTTTGTCTAAATTGGTATGATAAAGCTGAAAAGCTGTAAATGTTGTTCAGGGGAAGTTGTATTAAGTGCTATTGCACCCAACAACAACGCAATTATGGCTTCCTTTTTGTGTTAACATTTTTTCGAAAATATTATACTTTTGGAAATCGAACATAGCGCTTTGTCCAGTTTTTATATTTCTCACTTAATTTTTACTACCTAAAACTTAACGTTAATAGTTATTTACAGTACAAGTGTGTTTATGAACATGATTGCAACAACGAGTGTGACGATTTGAACGTTCTAATCACACGAGTGTTGTAATCATGTTTAAACGTAACATCATAATTTTTGCTGTTATCAAATGTTAAAGAAGCCCAAAATTTTAATTCAATGCTACAGAAAGAATGTTATCCAAAAATGTGATACTTTAACAACAGCAAAAAATATGACGTTAATCAAAATTAATAACTATTCTATTCTTCTTATTATTAATAATTATAAAATTCATCCATATTTTTATGTTTTTTTTTTTAATTTTGTCTAAAACGGTATGGAAATTTGAAAAAGTATAAACTGGATTAAACAATTTTAGAAGAAGCAATTTTTTTATATAGAATGCATTTTTCTCAAAATGTCGATATGTTAAAAAAAAGTTGTTCCTCTTGTAAAGACATACCGGGGACATACTGTAGGCAAATTTTCCAAACTGTTGGCTTTTGTTTATATAAATAAATATATGGCCCTCTGTTATATTCATAATAAAAATAGCATTCAAAATTAAGAATTTTTTTTCCATTGATTACATTTATTAAAATATGTAGAAAAAAATCTTCAGAAAATCAAAAACTATTTTAAATGTGTAACAATTCTTATACAGATATACGGTTTCTAATACAGATCTATTCAATTAATAGAAATAAAATAATCTCCAATATTGAAAAACAGTTCTGTAAAAATTAAATTTTATTTTATTGAAAATATTCTTTCTTGTTCCTCTGTTTGGAAATTAGTTCAAAACTAATAGCTTGTTTACATATTTTTTTTACATGGTAATAAATTTTTTCACCGACCAAGGTTATAAACTGGGATTTAGAAAAGAAAGTTAAAAATAATACTATTAAATTTAGATCCGCCCATCTCCCACCATTTTAATTCTTGGCGATTTTCATTCACGTTTATACTTCAAAAAAAGACCGCTTGGTGGCAGCAGCTCACAATACTAGTGATGGGAAAAACCGATTAATTTCAATAATCGAGTACTCGAGTTTCAAGCGATTACAATAACCGAGTGATCGCTCGAGCGAAATATCACTCGTATTTAAAAATACGGTTTTTCACCCGTCGCTTGTTGGAAGTTGTAAGTACTCGTTAACGCCAAACGCCAAGCAGTAAGTTGCGTGCGCAGGGCACATATTCTTTCGGTGAAGAATGGCAAGTAGCAAGTGGCGAGAGATTCGCTTGATCGCTTGATTTAGTTTATTTCAAAGCATTGTCGATGTAGGTCCTAAAATGTTGTCCCTCAGATACGCAACGGATAAATATATATACGGCGTCGTATAAATTTGCTACCTGCAATGTATGTAGAAAATTTTATCTCGGCTTTTTATCGAGTATGTCATATTAAAATCAGATTTCAATTTATTTCATTCTAGGATCGCTTGCGTTCGTCGCTTGGAACTCGACACTTGCATCGCTCGTTCATAATCGAGCGATGTCGGTTATTTCAATAATCGAGTACTCGAGCGAATTTTCGCTCGAGTTATCCCATCACTACACAATACCCCTCATTTTACGACTATTTAATATATAGACAACGGTATTATTGTTTAATAATCACAAAATGGTAAACAAATTTCTTTTCAAATTTTGTTTATTCTTTTATGTTTCTTTGTCTCATAAAATTACATAAGATAATAACTAAATAAATGGCAAACTTTTCAAAAAACATCTAAATATTAGTTCTCGATGAATGAAAAATGTCCTATATTTCTCCTAGTTATACTAGCGTCATTAAATAGTTCTGATCAATATCAATTAATTGATCAAAAATATTAAATGATACCTACCAGATATATCCTTTTGAAATATTGTTTGTTATTTATAATTGTTTTCATTCTTTCACTGTGCAAAATGCGAATACAACTCATTGTGCTTGCTGAACGGAATCAAAAGATAGAAATCGGTTAAGTGAACTAAACTTCCCAGCTCTACTGTAAAATACAGCCAGTCAAAGCAATCAGATTCTTGTCCCAACGAGCGCTATAAGTTTTGTTCCAACCCGCCGCAGAACCGTCACCGAACGATCACGCTCGTGCGCAGTAATTCAAATGTGTTCCATCTGAGATTTGACGGTTACACTACTTAACAAATTTCATTTTTTTTTAATTATCTGGGGTCTTACTATGTAATTATTATTTCTTACTATTAACTTAATAAAAATATATAAATAAAAGTTTTTCCATCACATCACAGTTTCTAGATAATATGGCAGGTCAAAAATCACAATTTTTCTGGAAACTAAAGTACCGAGTTCTTATATTCACTAGTGTTTTGACTGGAAAGGCAAGGTTTTTTTGGTCTGACTGGCTTTTCTCTTATACTGAGATGGAGAGGTATCTCTTATGAATCTCCAACAGTAATAGGCTAGCATAGTAGGTTCCCATCTTCCCTGGTAACGCCTCTCAATTGTGGCAATATCTTGATGAAAACGTTCTCCTTGTTCATTGCTAACTGAGCCCATATTTTCGGGGAAAAACTCAAATGGGAATGAAGGAAATGCAGTTTTAAAGACATATTGCATCCCATTTAATAATAGCAGTCTAGCATCACTTTTATTTTGTCACGAAAGTCGGCGGATTTGTTGTTACCAAGAAAGTTTTTTACCACATCTATAAAAGCGTTCCATGCTTCTTTGTCAGTTGGGTTAAGAGTAGATGTGAAAGATGAATCTTCAATTAGCTTTTTAATGTCCGGACCAACGAATACGCCTTTTTTGATTTTTGCTTCGCTAAGCTTCGAAAACTTTTGCTTGCGAAATTGAAAAGCAGGACAGTCTTTGTTTAAGCGTTTTACAAAACGTTTTATGAGACCTAATTTTATAGGTAGTGGTGGCAAAACTAGATGTGATATGAAATTAAAATTGCTTACAAATATTTTTATTAACCGACCTGATTATGAAACAATATAAGCCGATTCAGATAATTTTTTAGTGTTGAGTAGTGTATCGGACGATCCTATTTGCGTACCAACCAATCTTGGGATCGTTTAGTTACGATTTCAGAACGGTAATTTCGGTACATGGTCCAAATTGAGAACCGTTTGGGTTGACTTGCGCATTAAAGCATATTGGCAGGGATTATCGATTTTTAACAGTTGATTCTGGTCCGGCGTCCGGCTGATGCTTCTGTCTTGGTTATTTTTTACGAATTGTCATTGTTATTTTTTACGTGTGCGTTAGTTGAAACAGTTGAAACAACATTTACCAACAATTACTGGATTCTGATTCTCCAATTCAAGAATAATAATTATTATTACTGCAAATTGCAAAAAAAATAGGGTTATGTTATGAAATTCTAAACAAAAACAAAAAACCGATCGATACACGCACTCTCGATACTTAACAGTCCACAAAGCGTTCCAACGTTGATACTTTTTGTACGGTCACGAAACTATTCGAAGTCCGCGCATGCTAACAAAGTACAAGAAAACCGATTCGAGTACGATTTCGAAACGATCCCGAAATGCTGGTTGGAACAAACCTATAGTGTCGAATTCAAAATATAATTTTAAATGCATCAAGCCTCTAGTATTTTTAAACACTAAAAAATATGTCAATTTCACAAATAGCAAAGCCATCGGCAGAATTATAAGGAGAAAATGAAATTTGCTGAAATTTTTCAGTGGATAATTTGTTTTAGCATCTGCACCAATTATTAATACAATAATCCCCTATCAATGTATTGGCAACTATTTCAATCATGTTGTAGATTGCAGATTTTATTGGAGGAGGTAAGTTATTCATCGCGACGTTGTAGATCTACTGTTTCCCTCTCTCCCTTGAGTTATAACTCATCAACAGTCTCAGAATTTAACAAAAGCCAGTATCTGAGACGGTTTTACAGCGATTAATTATCCATCTCCGATATCAGTCGTACCAAAGTTTATGGCACGAATGGTTGTCGTCTCAGAGCACTCAGTGATGAGGTGTTCTGGTGTTTCCCCATTTCCCCCACAAAATCTGCATTCGCCGTTGTTTTTTAGCTTAGTGATAGCTAAGTAAAGTGATATTATTTTCTTCGATAGTAAGTATTTATTTCTGCTTCTTCACTCCTTGGTATTTTTTGGGGTGGTTCATCACTCTACAAATTACAAAAATATGTTACATCACGATTAATCAAAGTAAAGAAAACAAATTATTAAAATTATAAGCTTTGGTCACATTTTGATTTTTTTTAATACGACTTGAAATTCTAAATTTTTTGTAATTATTTGCATAAAAAAATTGATACCTATATTCTTATTCTATCAATAGTCACGCATGCATTATCTATACAGGTGCATTAGGTAAATGTCTCTTACCTTCAAATATACCAAATAAATGCTCTAATTTCCATTTTTTCAGAAACTCCTTTAAAGAATCCATATATCCTAAAATTTGTCCATAAAAAATGACAAATGCATGTTAATAACGATCACTAATTTGTTATACGATATGCTTTTAAAAAGCTAATTATGCAAAAACCCAAGTGGACAATTCCAAGCAACAAAACCCGTGCGTACTATGATGTGCGACCTATGACACACCTATGAAATGCGACGTGAGACTGATCGGACTGCCGACTGATTGTATATATTGTCCTTCGTCATCGTCTTTGCGTGTCGTTATTATTTTTCATCAAAAGAGTATTTAGCTATTGGAAAAATGGCCATGTTTCTTGAATGAAGTACTTCCTAGCGTATTTTTGTTATTATCTTAAAACAAAGTAACTTGCACTTGGTTGAATGAAAATAAATTCAAGATAAATTTTCGAATTTTTCAAGAGAACAAGTTTTCTTGAGTTAAGAGAGTTTTTCTTCAGGCAAAATATTTTCTTTTACGCTAAAACAAATTCTCTTGCCACTAAATTTTTTTTTCAAGAACGATGACGACTTTAGTTCAAGTCTATCTTTTTTATCAGTGTGCATATGTCGAAAATTTCGCATATATTCGAAAATTGAAAAACACTTTCAATATGATTAACAAGCCGAAGATTTCATTTAAAAACCATACTAAAGCAATTTAAAGTCTTGTTTACAAATTTGGGACCGCCGCGCAGCGCCGCGCCGAGTCACGAATATCCCGTATAATGTTCAAAGTCAATTTTCGTGAAAATTTCGGCCGAAACAGGGTTATATACTAATTATCCGTTAGTTGCTGTGTCGCGTGGATTCCCTCATGAATTCAAACCAGGCTTACGCGGTCCCAAGACGCTTCATTAGTAAAACTAAGGCCTCGCCGTTTGCGTTAATGCTATCGCGGAAAGGCGTCGGAAATGATAAAATTTCGTGGGCGACAATCTAATCATACGCCACGAACGTTGGGATCCGGGATCGAGTCATGTATCAACCGAACGCCGGGGTACTATATTTTCACTCAATTGAACCCTATTGAATATATTTATTCAATGTTTTTTTTTTTATAATACTGATGAGCATAAGAGATAAATATTTTAGTCCTAATTATCAGAGAAATTCATCAAGACATTCTAATAATAATACAACACTGGAAATAGTAGAAGAATAACCAAACTAATACACAGCTCACAGCTCGGGATCTCTATTACCAGAAAACAACAGAACAATTAAGTTAGCATGGAGTACTTATATGGAAGAAACTCAATCATATTCAAATCTAGAATGCTACTCTATCTAAAGAAGAAAAAATTCGACCAATGTGTACTACCAGTCATGACAGATGCATGCGAAACCTGGACACTTGAAGGTTGATTGTCACTATACCTTCCGTATCAGATACCTTCCGTTTACATAAAATATTATATCATGTAAATGAATAGGACAATGCACACTATCCGTTCCGTTTCCCTTCCGTTCCGTTTCCCTTCCGTTCCGTTTCCCTTCCGTTCCGTTTCCCTTCCGTTCCGTTTCCCTTCCGTTCCATATCCTTTCCTTCCATACATTTTTTTTGGCGGACGGACTGAAGCGTATCGAAAACAGCGTTGTCAAGTTCTTACATTTGTACCAGCTCTGTTAAAATTTTGCTGATATTTATTTATTCTTTCGCCTCTTAATTAAATCTGTTACCTTTTTCAACAGATAGAAATTTTAAAATAAAACTTTCATAATGATATAAATTGTACAATAAAAAGTATGGAACTGATACGGAACGGAAGCTTACGTATAGCGTCAATACAATAAAAATACGGAACGAATGGATATGGAATGGAAACGGAAGGTATAGTGAGAATCAACTTTTAAACGGACATCATAAGGAAACTGCAGGTCGCACAACGTTCAATGAAACGAAATATGCTGGGAATAACCAATAGAGACCGTAAAAGAATAGAGTGGGGATACGACAAAAGACCCAGGTAATAGATGTCATCCACAGAGTCAAATCCCCCAAATGGCATTGGGCAGGACACCTGGCAAGAAGAACGGACAACAGATGAACCACAAAAATTGCTGCATGGTACACACGAGGAATTAAGAGACCTAGAAGAAAACCGAACCTGAGACGGCACCATGATATTAGGAAATTAGCAGGGATAACTTGGGCCCGCATAGCCAATAAAATAAATAACCATGGGCTCAATTACAAAGAGAGTATTATTAAATATGTGAGAGAGGCTACACCATAATTGGAAATGGTTGAATAAGCTGAAAATGATGAAATGATAATAAATGATAAACATCTACCTATATTTTTTTTAAATAAATAATCAATATACTTACATTAGGAGATTTCAAAAAGACCTTCTAATACTTTCACCCTCTCCTATCCCATTTTTTTACTTTAATCAAAATATGCTTAAAATTTATATTTGTTTCAGGTAAGATATCATCAACAGCCATAATTCGACCATATTATACAGCCTTGAGTAAGTAACCTCTATATTTATTAGATAATAATGTTATATTTTCTTTTCTGTTGTTCAGATTCGGTTGTTTTTTTTATGCGATAAAATTGATCTAAGGGTAGTCACACAAATACAGTTTTTCCAACAGGTAAAACTGCATATAGTGTGACCAACGGATCTGTAGCTACGGGGTATCGGCAGGGGAATGCAGTTGTAAACAAAACACGCCCAATTTCATTCATAAAATAGGCATGGGCGTACGGTGTTATATGAAAATAATGTGTATCATAAATATAATACTCAGATTAATAATTTTTTTCAAAAATCTTTATGCTGTTTGAATCGTTACTGTTGAGTTAGCAGATAAACACTAAAAGCTTTTATTAAAGCTCCCTTAAATATTTTGAATCATTATATTATCGTGTTGTTAATATAATAGAAGAAATAATTACAGCTGGGGGTTGGAACCTTTGGTGTTACACAGCAAAATAAAACACTAAATCAGTACAATACACCAAAACACTTTTAATTTTACACTGGACGCATGTTTCGCTAACCATGTCTGCCATCAGCAGATGATCAAGACTGAGTCTTGAGGTATATTTATTTATATATCTGTACTAACTATATTTTTTTCTATAATACATAATTTTAGATATAACTATTTCCAGCAAAAAAAAATCTTGAAAATAGTTAACTTTGGAAGCGCAAACAAAACATAATTTTACTCATCAGTAGATCTGATATTGCCTATTACACCAGATATGGTATCGCTCCGCCAGCAGTTTTTAAAGGTTAGGTCATTGTCTACCCATATGTTACATCCAAATAGATAATACTTGGCTATATTTTCGAATTTCGCGTATATATATTTATATCTCTCTCTGCAATATAATGGGCCGCTCCATTAATATTTATCTGTTATTTTAACATTTACGCCAAAAAAATTCATTTGATTTTAATAACCCCCTAAGCGTTTCCCTGCAAAAGGAAAATTCGATTCTTCCTGCAATTTTTGCAAAAGCTTTCTAATTGTGGGGACGAGTTTGAATTCGAGATAAAATCTATTTATCAAATTCCTGACCACTTCGAAAAAGTCGTTGAGCTTTTCGACAGCAGTCTCACGTGGTCGTTTCTTTCCAGAGAGGATATCATTTTATCGGGGTTAGTTTTCAGCCTTTTTTTTATCTTCTGTGTGAATTTTTTTATAGCCGATACGCTAACTCCGGTATAAAGAAATATCCGCTCAAGTTTACGTTTAAGCGGCAACTCAAGCGAACTCTCTGTAGCTTCTTCATCGCAAACCCTATTATGAACACAAGGAAATACACCAAATGAGATTTCATCCACGTTATTATTAACTTACCTATATAAATTAGCTATTATTTCTCTTGTCTGACTATGTAGCGTCTTACCCTTAACAAATTTATTCGTTTTAAAACACAAATATACGATCAAACTTGATATTAATAATTAAAAACTACGAACGAAAAACATTATAACAAGATAACAAAACAATAAAACACAACTTAACTATCAAATATACTAAAAATATAGGAATAAAGTTTAGGATAACCGGTATAAAATAATGAAATAAAGTAATAATGATCAAAAAAATGACACCGCCACTGGATATTTCAATAGTATTCAATATTCCTACTCTTTTCAGAAGAGACCGTGAAGTTGGGGATAAAGCAAGCGAATAGGAAAGGCGTAAAAGCCATGGCAACCGCGTGGTAACAAATCCTGTGACGTACTTGGCCAATCATGTTCGATGAATAGGCGGCCATGCGCGGCGATGCCGGTTTGCCAATGATATCGTTGAAAATATTCAACTTTCATAATAAGCAGATTATACAGAATGAAAGAAATAAGTTATTAAATAAAACATATCGAACAATATGAACTACGTTAAAATTCCTTAATAATATACGTCAGAATATATGCTAAACACATTATATATAATAAAAATATATTAAATTTATAGTTCATGTCTGGTAATTTTGCAATTTTATAGATAAACGTGGCAATATCGATTTTTTTTTCTCGCATTCCTTCCGTAGCTTCAGATCCGCTGGTCAAACAGTAGTTCAGGCCTTGAGGATTTTCTTTTAATGAGGATGACCCACACACGGACTGAGATTATACAGTTTTCGGACAGTCTTCGGTCGAGATCTCCGTATGTGAGAGAGTACAATGCGTTTATTTTACTGACCAAAGAAAAAAGAGTAAAAACGTTGCCAAACGTATCAAATAAACCGCGAAACTGTGCACATTGCTAAGAGACGTGGAAGGGGATTTTTAGTGGTTTGGACCCCTTTGTTAGTGGCAAAATTTGACATCTAGTAGCTGGTTTAAAGCCAAGCCCGGCGCCGGCCGGGCTTGGAATTTTTAAATTTTCGCGATTACTGACGTTTTCTCATTATAAAAAAAATGGACACCCTAACGATATCGTAAAAAGTCTTTTAAAAATAAGCGGTCTGCGATCGTGATTTTACTTTACTTGATAGGGAAAGGCGTACCGGAGAAATGTGGCAACGCCACAACAGCACATCATCGCATTCCTCTCATCCCGACTTAATAAGATCCCTATGCGATTTACCTCCACACATATAAATACCGACCCAAAAGTAAGAGTTGCCAGCACGGTATAGCGATACCGAAGACCGAAGTCTTGAACTGCGCAAACCAAACCTTACGGAAAAAATGAACGTGTGTGGCAACTTTAAATAAATATTGCGTTTAAACGCTGTATATTTATAGGCATGATATTGCTCGTGATATATATTGAAAGTTTACTGTATTGGGGGTGTATTATATATTTATGTTTGTATTTTTGTATCTACAATCTTATTAATAGTACGCTTCCATACTTTTGCGATGGTGTTGAAGGACTTCTTTTGTTGTGATGAGAAGCTAGTTTCTTATCGAACGTTCGGGTCAACCAAATTAATTCCTCCCTAATTTTATGTTAATAAAATCAGCAATTTCCGCTCCCTCCGACCAGGAGAAAATTTTATTCCTAATTGCACGCATTTCCACTGTTCTTGGGGGATGTTTCCTGCAGTTAAGTGGCGACCGGCTCGGAATATAAAGTGACGCTGTGACGGACAAAGCCGCCAGTGGCGCACTCTATTTTAACGAATGTGATTCTTTTTTATTTGGTGTCGGACATGAGCAATCCTATTTTGTCTAGCTTCTTACGCATATTATCATATTATTTTTATATTATACAGGATCCGGCAATAGTGCGTCGGGCATCTGTAGCTCCTAGGATAAAAAAAAAACTTGAAAATTTTGTTTATCAGACTTGATTAATATTGTTTTGCAGATCGCTGTACTATGTTCCTACGTACTTGTCTTCAGAGGTTTGTTTTGGACGCGATGTCGCGCTGCTTGCTCGCCGCTATCCTCGCCACTCCACTATGTTCTTACCTAAGGATGTAATTGTTTCTATGTAATTTGACAAATAAATAAAGCTGTCTCTTTAGTTGTCAGGTTTGAGCCAGTATATAAGGCAATTTTAAATTTTAACAGTTGCTATGGAAAAAGATTATTAATTGAACCGAAATAACATACTGTACAACAAATTCACAAACACAAAACGGATTGTAATATTAATAATCCCATTTTAATACATTTTTTAATCGCATTAGTCCCGCCACTGGCTTCTCAATGTCCGAACGAATTTTGCCATTCCCCACGTATCCCCTGCAATGAGCTGCTGATTCATCACGATAAATTTTCAATCTACATAAGCCGATTTAAATATATTTCGATGTATAATCACTTCATCACTATATGCGGGTGTGTGTGTACGTATTTGGCAACTTATCTAAAAAGGGCAGTTGTGGCCGGGGGGAGGATTTCAAACAGGATAATATATTTTGGAAGGAAGCCCGAATATTTCAGCTTTACGAGATTTTATTTTTATATTTTGATTATTTAAAGTCGATGGTAGAGAGAGATTCATTATTTTCTTTGAACGTGGTAGACAATTATTTATTATGGTTACATAAATATGATTATTTTTTTTAATTTATACTTATGTTATGTTTATTTATGTTATTGTTATGACTCCTGCTTTTTTTATTTTAATGAACATAACATAAATTTATCAAAACCATAAGTAAATATTATAAGCAAATAAAAACAATCATGCAGGGTGGTGCCTCTCAAACGACGCGGAGGCTCCAAGGAGGACGACAGTTTGTATTGAGATGAAATTTTGTGAGCATATATACAGGGTGTTTCAAAACAAATGCGAAAAACTTCAGTGGGTGATTCCTTGTTCAAAATAAAAGGCAGTTTGCGTCATAAACGTTTGGTCAAAAGTCAACCATTAGGGAGATGTCGCGGTATAAATATGGCGGAAAAATAATGTTTTTATTTTTTATCTTGAAAACGAAAAGAGATAGACTAATGAAATTTTATGGAAGCATTACTGTTATGAAAACACACTTTCTGGTAATGTTTTCACCTTTTTAAAATGAGTGGAAGGGGTTGAAATAAACTACCCCTATCATTCTAGTTAACGAAATTTAAAGAAAAATCTTATGAAACACACGCAAAGAAATTAATTTGGATAGTTTAGTTTATTTAGAAACTTCTTTATCTCTTGTATTTTTTGATAAAACTCACCGATTTGAAATTAAAAAATAAAATGTAAAGCATTACATGTCAGGACAAAAACATTTTTAGATTAAGAATCTAGTGATAATAACGATAATGATAATAATCTAGATAATAACGTATTGCAGTAGAGTAATGTCAAATAAAATAATATTAGAAACATCCTAAAAAGTGACAGCGGCCGACTATATTTTTTCCTAAAAAAATTACTGCAGCCTACTAGATTCTTTATCTAAAAATGTTTTTTGTCCTGACATGTTTTACATTTTATTTTTTAATTTCAAATCGATTTTTGTATGTAGGTTTTTTTGGCCCCTTTTTTTACTACTCGTATTTTGTTTTTATTTTTTTTTGTTTTTGTATGTGTTTCATAAGATTTTTCTTTAAATTTTGTTAACAAGAATGATAGGGGTAGTTTATTTCAACCCCTTCGACTCATTTTAAAAAAGTGAAAAAATTACCAGAAAGTGTGTTTTCATAACAGTAATGCTTCCATAAAATTTCATTAGTCTATCTCTTTTCGTTTTCAAGATAAAAAATAAAAACATTATTTTTCCGCCATCTTTGTACCGCGATATCTCCCTAATGGTTGACTTTTGACCCAACGTTTATAAAGCAAACTACCCTTTATTTTGAACAAGGAATCACCCCCTGAAGTTTTTCGCATTTGTTTTGAAACACCCTGTATAAGTCAATTTATAGCATTTTTTAAAAATATAGAGAGTTCCACAGGGTGTCCCCAAAAAAGTTACACATCAAAGTTGTGTTTTTTTTAATGGAACACCCTATATATTAATTAATTGATTTTCGGATTCTAAGAGAAAAATAAAGGCGAATTTCTATGAAAGTATATGACTAAAATGTAAAGTTTTTGACATATTTAACATTTTCTAAAAATGAAAAACAATTTTTAAATTTCAATAAAAGCTACCTAAATTAAAATTTACCTAGTGTAGCCTAATGTGTAATTAAAATAACGATTGTACTTTCTTCTTCTTCTTGTTTACGTGCCGTCTCTTCCGTGGAGGTTGAAGATCACATTGGCAAAATCTTCACGATTCTCGGCTTTCCTTATGAGTTCTTCAAAAGTTAGGTGAGTCCAGTTTCTGATGTTTCTCAACCAAGATAGTTTCTTCCTGCCGAGACCTCTCTTTCCTTCAATCTTACCCTTAACTATCAATTGTAAGACGTGGTATTTTTCATTTCTTTTTTCATATGCCCTAAGTATGATGTTTTTCTTATTTTTATTATATTGAGCAATTCTCTTTCTCTGCCTATTCTGTTGTAGACTTCGGTATTTGTGATATGGGCTGTCCATGGAATTTTAAGCATTCTTCGATATATCTGGTCCGTATAATAGGATTGACCAAACATAAAACTTAACGAGCCTAGTTCTCAACTCAAGGTGCAATCTGGGGTTCTGGAAGACGTTCTTCATTTTTAAAAATGCATTTCTCGCTTGTTCTATTCTGGTTTTTATTTCCACGTCGTTGTTCAAGGTGTTAACTATCCAGGACCCCAAATATTTGAACTTGTAGACCTATTCTAAGGTATTGCCCTCTATTTTAATAGGAATTGGTACATTTTGATTCTTTCCAAATACCATGACTTTAGTTTTAGAAGAATTGATCTTCATCCCGTATTTCTTACAGGAGCCTTCAAGTCGTTCCACTAAACTCTGGACACCAGTATCAGAGTCGGCAATAAGAACTGTGTCATCGGCAAATCTAATGTTGTTAATGACTTCGCCGTTGACTTTAATACCGCAATCTGTTGAAGAGAAAGCTTCCCGAAAAATCGCCTCAGAATAAACATTAAATAACGAAGGAGACAGCACACATCCCTGTCTTACTCCTCTCTGTATATTGACTGGATTGGAATTGTCATTTTCAACTTTCATGTGGGCTGTTTGTTGCCAATATATATTTTTCAGAAGTGTTACATCTTTGCTGTCAACTCCCAACTCATACAACATTTCTATCGAATGCTGTTTCGAAGTCTACGAAACACACATACATTGGTTTTTGTTGGTCTGTACACTTCTACGCCATCAATTGTAAACAGAATAAGGCCTCTCGTGTTCCCAATCCACTCTTAAACCCAAACTGTTCATAGCCGCTTTCTTGCTCACACTTATTATAAATTCTGTTATGTATTATTTTAAGTAATACTTTCAGTGCGTGACTCATTAAACTAATAAGCCTGTAGTCACTGAGATGTCGAGCTAATGGTTTTTTCGGAAGCGGTACAAAAGTTGAGTGGAGCCAGTCATCAGGTACTTTTCCTCTATCATAGATCTTGTTAAAAAACCTAGTCAGTATATCTACGTTCTCTTCTGATATTAATTTAAGTATTTCTTGATATACAGGGTGTTTCAAAACAAATGCGAAAAACTTCAGGGGGTGATTCCTTGTTCAAAATAAAGGGTAGTTTGCTTCATAAACGTTGGGTCAAAAGTCAACCATTAGGGAGATATCGCGGTACAAAGATGGCGGAAAAATAATGTTCTTATTTTTTATCTTGAAAACGAAAAGAGATACACTAATGAAATGTTATGGAAGTGCTGTTATGAAAACACACTTTCTGGTAATTTTTTCACTTTTTTAAAATGAGTGGAAGGGGTTGAAATAAACTACCCCTATCATTCTTGTTAACGAAATTTAAAGAAAAATCTTATCAAACACATGCAAAAAAATTAATTTGGATAGTTTAGTTTGTTTAGAAACTTTTTATCTCTTGTATTTTTTTTTATAAAACTCACCGATTTGAAATTAAAAAATAAAATGCAAAGCATGTCAGGACTAAAAATATTTTTAGATTAAGAATCTAGTGATAATAATGATAATAATAATAATCTAGATAATAACGTATTGCAGTAGGGTAATGTCAAATAAAACAATATTAGAAACATCCTAAAAAGTGACAGCGGCCGACTAGATTTTTTCCTAAAAAATTACAGCTGCCCACTAGATTCTTTATCTAAAAATGTTTTTGTCCTGACATGTAATGCTTTACATTTTATTTTTTAATTTCAAATCGGTGAGTTTTATCAAAAAAACACAAGAGATAAAAAAGTTTCTAAATAAACTAAACTATCAAAATTTTTTGCATGTGTTTGATAAGATTTTTCTTTAAATTTCATTAACAAGAATGATAGGGGTAGTTTATTTCAACCCCTTCCACTCATTTTAAAAAAGTGAAAAAATTACCAGAAAGTGTGTTTTCATAACAGTAATGCTTCCGTAAAATTTCATTAGTCAATCTCTTTTCGTTTTCAAGATAAAAAATAAAAACATTATTTTTCCGCCATCTTTGTACCGCGATATCTCCCTAATGGTTGACTTTTGACCCAACGTTTATAAAGCAAACTACCCTTTATTTTGAATAAGGAATCACCCCCTGAAGTTTTTCGCATTTGTTTTGAAACACCCTGTATATTGTCAGGGCTTGGACTTTTGTTGTTTTTAAGTTGTTTAATTGCCTGCAATACTTCACTTTTGAGAATTTCTGGTCCTTGATCAACCGATGGTCTTACTGTTGGTTCTTCTCAATAGTCATTATAAAGTTCTTTCATGTGTTGTTCCCATACTTGTATTATTTCTTGTACTGTTGAACACAGTGTACCATCTGAGTTACTTAATTGTTAGAGGACAGAAACGTTGTGCTGGTCCAGTTAATTCTTTTGATTGTACTTTAAATCAAATTAAAACTTGGCCCATATAGGATGAGACAAAATTAATACTTCACTATTGAGAATTTCTGGTCCTTGATCAACCGTTGGTCTTACTGTTGGTTCTTCTCTATAGTCATTATAAAGTTCTTTCATGTGTTGTTCACATACTTGTATTTTTTCTTCTACTGTTGAACACAGTGTACCATCTGAGTTAATAATTGTTAGAGAACAGAAACACTGTGCTGGTCCAGTTAATTCTTTTGATTGTACTTTAAATCAAATTAAAACTTGGCCCATATAGGATGAGACAAAATTAATATTGAACATTGGTCGCCTTTAAAAGCAAATTACTCTTTTATTTTAAATGAAAAACCCAGTATATTACTTCGATATTCAATGGAGAATGCATGTCTCTTCAAAATACTATTAAGGTTAAAACCAAAAATTTGCTAGATATTTTCATTTTTATGATTTAATGTATTTAGTAGATCTTTATTTGATAAAATCTAGGTGGCTGTGATACGACTGACGTTACTCCAACATAGCTATGAAACAAGTTAAACTTTCAATAAAAAAATCACAGAAATTTTGCCAAAAATGGAAACTTATTTTACATCAGAGAGAATTGATATGTTTCTATTAGTTAGTGATTGCAGTGTGGCATTCCCCATTGAATAGAATACTTAAATGTTCCTAATTTATCCAGTCTTGACTTTTTTTCTTGCGGTATGTTAAAGACAGTGTTTACAAAACTCGACCAACTATTGTCGACAACACGAGAGAAATGATGACTGCTTTTCGAACAGGAAAGAAAACATATGGGGCCCACATTTTATTTCGTCTAGCTAATTTTTGTATCATAATTATACGCTTATATCTAGTTTTAATTTTGTAATAATTAAAATGTGTTTTAAACATGTATGTTTTTAGTACCGTTGAGTATTTTACTCTATATCCTTCAATTTTTCGTTAAATTGACAAAAGGTATCTATCTATACAGCCACCTAGATTTTATCAAATAATAAAGATCTACTGAAGCAAAATCATAAAAATAAAAATATCTAGGGAAATATTTGTCTGAAGGGTAGGCAACCTTAATAGTATTTTAAAGATATATTATGAATTCTACATTGAATATCGGTATAATATACTGGGTGTACCGTTTAAAATAAAGGAATAACTTGTTGTTAAAAGTGGCCAATGTTCAGTATTAATTTTCTCTCACCCTATATAACTTTTCGGGACAAATTTTAATTTAATTTAACATACAATGGTTATTGTAATTAAATATCAGGCTATACAGGGCAAATTACAATATAGGCAGCTGTTCTTGGAATTTAAAATTTATTCTTAATTTTCATAACATGTGAAATATGTCAAAATCCTTACGATTTAGGCATATATGTTCTTGCAAAATAAAAACACTAAATCACCACAATACACCAAAACACTTTTACTTTTACACTGGACGCGCGTTTGGCTAACCATGTTAGCATCATCAGCAGATGATTATAAACTAACAGTTTGTGGTGATTTAGTGTTTTTATTTTGCTGTGTAACACCAATGGTTCCAACCCTCAACTGTAATATATGTCCTTAATGAAACTCATCTTTATTTTTTTCCTAGAATCCGAAAATCAATTAATATATAGGGTGTTCCATTACAAAAAAAAACAACTTTGATGCATAACTTTTTTTGGGGACACCCTGTAGAACTCTATATATTTTTATAAAATGCCTTCAGTTAACCTACATATGCTCCCAAAATTTCATTTCGAGAAAAAACTCCCGTTCTCTTTGGAGCCTCCGCGTCGTATGAGAGGCGCCACCCTGTACAGGGTGGGTCAAATTCGACGCTTTTAAATGGAAACACCCTTTTCTATAGGAGATAGACAAAAACTAATATCGGTGTCTGGAGCTCAATTTTTGTCAAAAACATGATGGTGAAAATCACATATCGATATCTATTACCGTTTCGGAGTTACGGGGTGTTTTTCAAAAATATGCATTTTTAACAAATCGCTGTAACTTTTTTGCTATGGAAAATTTTGTATTTTTATGAAAACATTTCCAAAGCACCTTTTTACGTAGAATTTAATGGTTTAAGTATAATTTTTTTTAAAGTTAATAATTTAAGAATTATCAACAGAAAATTTGATTTTTTATATGGGACACCCTGTATATTTTTAATTTATTGAAAATAATTTAAAATTACCTTTCCAAAAATATAACACACTTGATATTTTGCTAGATTCCTCTTCGAGATATAGAGTATATATAAAAATTCGCCGGCTTTAAATAAGTATATAGGCTTTGAACGGCACCGGCTGTAATGCAAAAAAATTCTAGCTGTGAGCATTAATTAAAACGAAAATAATATTTGCTATGAGAGATGCAGAATTTTATAACAATTTAAAATATATTTAACCAACATCAACACATTTAAACTATATCTAATAACAATAAAAATAAATAGCAAACCAAGACATGAGATTTTGCTACAGGTGTTCGACTTATCGACCGTCTTCTGTTATGGGCAGACCGGGCAGTTTTTGAACATTTTTCGCGGAATTCATTAACTCAGTGGGGGGTGAAAGGTACCCTCTGACAACTGCCAAGTATTTCTAATTGTTAACAAAATATCAAGTGTGCTATATTTTTGAAATGGTAATTTTAAATTCTTTTCAGTTAATTAAAAATATAGAGGGTGTCCCAAATAAAAAAATTAATTTTTCTGTTCATAACTCTTAAATTATTAATTTAAAAAAAAATTATACTTAAACTATTAAATTCTACGTAAAAATTTGCTTTAAATGTTTTCAAAGAAATACAAAATTTTCCATAACAAAATAGTTACAGCGATTTGTTAAAAATGCACATTTTTGAAAAATACCCCGTAATTCCGAAACGGTAACAGATAATGATGTGCGGTTTTCACCATCATGTTTTTGATAAAAATTGAGCTCCAGACACCGATGTTAGTTTTCGTCTATCTCTTATAGAAAAGGGTGTTTCCATATAAAAGCGTCGAATTTGACCCACCCTGTACATACGTATATTAATGCAATAATACAATTTTCTGTCACAGTAAATACAATAATTCAAATAGAAATAAAATTAAAATGTTAATACGTTATTCGGAGATACCTACCGGTGCGGAAGTTTTCATTTCATTTGTTAAATTAATGTTCCAATTAATATATATTTTTGTGATGGCTGCATGTCGCCGAGGGATGAGAAATTCATACGTTATTTGCGCGTTTATTTGAATATCGATCGTCAGAGGGCGCTATTAATCTATTTAATTAGTTTTTCCCGGTCCACCGACTTCGAAGGCGACCAGAATTGATTGCGTGCCGTCTGTCGTTGACAATAATATATTACTCGATTTTTTTTTTCGCGTTCCCGGTTATTTGATTCGGTTATGTTATCCCCGGTTTTACATATATGTAATTCTCGATAATATGCCTATTGCATATAAAATTCGAAATGTACAAAGTGGGTCAAATTCGACGCTTTTAAAAGCAAACACTTTTTTCTATAGGAGATAGACAAAAACTGATATTGGTGTCTGGAGCTCAATTTTTATCAAAAACATGATGGTGAAAACCGCACATCGATAGCTGTTACCGTTTCGGAGTTACGGGTTGTTTTTCAAAAATGCGCATTTTTAACAAATCGCTATAACTTTTTTACTATATAAAATTTTGTATTTTTATGAAAACATTTCCAAAGCACCTTTTTACGTAGAATTTAACTATGCTATAGGTACTATACTGTATGCATCTATTGTTCGTCCTTCTTGGTAGGTGCCCTACCCACTATCACTGACTTGATTCTATGGATGACATCTATTACCTGGGTCTTCTGTCTTATTCACTCTATTTATTACGGTGTTCCTTCGTTATTCCCAGCATATTTTGTTCCACAGAGTGTTATGTTACCTGCAATTTCCATATGATGTCGGTTTTAAGTGTTCAGGTTTCGCATGATCGTCCTCCGTCCTAGGTCATGACCTAGCCTTTCATCATTAGATAAAGTAGTATACTAGATTTAAATATAAATGGGTTTCTGCCATATATGTACTGCATGCTATATAACTTACTTTTTCTCTTGGTTTCTGGTAGTAGAGATCCTCAGTTGTGTATTAGTTGTCCCAAATATATACAGGGTCGCTTTTATGTATGGAAACGGTCGATTATTAGGTAAAATATAGTAGGTACCGCAAAAAGTTAAATATAAAAGTTATAGGGTTTATAAATATCTATTAGCGGGTAATAAATTTAAGCACACAGGGTCGGTCATAGAGTCGTGGCACATCAAAGTTTTATTTTTTTAAATGGAACCCCCTATATATTATTGCATATTTCGGTTCTTCCTTCAGTTCTAAGTAGTGATGGGCAAAACTGTTATTTTTAGATAACAGTTGAAACTGTTATAGTTATTTATAAAAAACAGCTTAAAATAACAACTTAAAAATAACAGGTTTCTTTATTTTACTGCTAAATATATGAAAGAGTATGAGGCGGTCACCGCCAAGCGTATTAACGCAGTTGCAAGTTGCAACAAATGACGTGCTCGGTGGTAGTATTTCCAGGGTGTCAAAACAATTCTAAATGTCGATTGTTATCTAAAATACCTCTCTAAAAACGGTGGTTGTTTGCGATATAAAAAAAGCCAAAATTCCGCCACTCGTCTATACCTATACATTCCGATCTACCTACGCCCTGCCCCTCGATCCGCGTAGATCCTGAATTGAGTAGCAGTGTACAGGGTGCATCTCACTCGACGGGCGAGAAGCTCTTAGTTATGATTTTACTATTTGCGGTCAAAAAATAGCAATATAAGAAAATGTGTAGTATATTCTTCATAAGTAAACCAACTAAACACTAGAGTTCGAATTAATTTTACACTTAAACTAGCGTGTACCCGCGACTTCGTTCGCGTCGAATTAATAATTTTTAATGGTGATCATAAAGCAAAACAAGAATTTCCATTAACATACAAACTGGATAAAATTTTCTCACATTTGCCAAAAATAAGTTTTCTAACGTCGAGCAGTTTAAGCAGAATCGTGGTTAATCAATTACTCAACTTTTTGGAACACCCTGTATGATTTTTTAAAAAATTTCAAAATATGTAAAAAAACAAAATAAATTATCCATGTCCAGGCGTTTTCCCGAAAGACTAACCGTTTTTTAAATAACAAATATTGTAATATTTGAGGGGCGTTTTCACCCTGTTGGAATTTGAGATTCGAGAAACCCCTCCTTATCGAACCTCAACCCCACAGTCAATCCGTTTGCCAAAAATCAGCTTTAAACGTCAAGCAGTTTAAGCAGAATAGTGATTACTCAATCGTCATATTTTATGAAACACGCTGTATATATTTTTAAAAAAATCTTAAAATATGTAAAACAACATAATAAAATATACGTGTTTTAAGAGTTTTTCCGAAAAACTCACCGGTTTTTAAATAAAAAATATTCTAATATTTGAGAGTAGTTTGTCCCCCTTAGAATTCGAGTTTCGAAAAATCCCTTCTTATCGAACCTCTACACACTAAAGTCAATCCGTTTTCCAAAAATCAGCTTTTTACGTCAAGGGCTTTAAGTAGAATCGTGATTAATCAATGACCAGATTTTTCAAAACACCCTGTATACATTTTTAAAAAATCTTAAAATATTATTCTGAATAAATAAATACCTAAATATTGAAACTTACTAAGTAAGTACTGAAACATACAGCGCCATAATATCTTGACCTCCGCCCGTTATGCTCCTAACAGGTTGAAAGAGAATGTATCTAAAACAACTGATGCGTTATTCTCCAACCTGTTTCGAACCTCCATCGACAATCGACCGATGCAGCAGCGTTCCTTTCCCACTCCGATTATCTCGACCGCCGCCCTGTTATGCTCGTAACAGGTTGAAAAACAACGTATCTAAAATAACTGCTTCTCCAACCCGTTGCGAGCCTCCATCGACAATCGACCGATGCAGCAGCGTTCCTTTCCCAATCCTGTTATCTCGACCGCCAGGCGTTATGCCCGCAACAGTTTCAAAAAACCTGCTTCTTTTATATCCTATTATTTTTAAGCTGTTGCAAACCCAATACGACCGTCGACGGTATCGACCGAAGCAGCTACGTTCGCGGTAGCGCTTTCCCCACTCCGTTGTCCGTTGTCTCGCCGCCTGTATCGATGGTTGACGAAATAACATGTTTTAGAAGTGTCTAGCCCTAGCCGTCAACTTTTAAGCTTGACCAATCAGGTTGGTTAGCGTGGTTATTTGAAGGGTGTTAATTCATTTGTGTTTGTCATAAACTCTAACGTGATTGGTCGGGCTTAATAGTTGCCTGCTAGGGCTAGACACAAGTCATGTTTTCCATCCATACTAGTTGTTTTTTGGAATTGCTTCAAGCAGCATAGAATTTCGTGGCGGTGCAGAGCGCTGACTTCGTTTCACGAGCGGCCGATCTCTACGTGTCGTTATTTTATATCTGTTATTTTTTAGAAGTAGTAACGGTTGCGTTATGTTATTTATAAATAATTGTTATAAAATAACAGATTAAATAATAACCCATCACTAGTTCTAAGCAAAAATCGAAATATACAATGTACCTCATACCAACCGTTTCCCAGTTATTGACTTTTTGAAAATACCACTTAAACAATGTGATTTGGTTTGGTTTGGTTTGGTTTTAATTTCGAAAATGGTATTTATTGATTTTGATATGTTCAGTTTTATTTACGATATCATTTTTCTGAAACTGGTGATACTTAATAATATTTGACATTAGTTCCCAAGTCTGGAAATTAAAAAATTTTTGTTTAACATTTCAATTCTTCGATTTATGTACATTGTGTATTACGATTATTGTTTAAAATTGAAGGAAGAATTGAAATATGCAATATTATACAGGGGATTTCATTTAAAAGAAATAAAGTTTGATGTGACACAACTTTATGACCGACCCTGTATACTTAAATATACTAGTAGCTAATAGGAATTTAAAACCCCGTTATAACAGTATCACAGTTTTGGCAGAATGGCATCATTAAATCAAACCAAACACAGATATTTTCAAAAGTCAATAACTCGGAAACGGTTGCTTTGAGGTACATTGTGTGTATTTCGATTTATGCTTAGAATTGAAGGAAAAATTGAAATATGTAATAATATACAGGGGGTTCTATTTAAAAAGTATGAAACTTTGATGTTTCACGACTTTATGAACGACCCTGTATACTTAAAATTGTTACTCACTAATATATATTTAAAAATCCTATAACTTTTGTATTTAACTTTTGGTACCTCCTACATTTCACCTAATAATCGACCGTTTCCATACATAAAAGCGACCCTGTATATACTAATATACTATTTCCAGTGTTGTATTATTTATCAAAATTTCTTTTCTGTCTACCAATTCGTTGTAGATTACTTTAGTTTTTGCTATATTTATTTTGAGACCTAGTTTATTGCTGGCTGTGTTTAGTTCGTTATTATTGCACCGCTTAATCTAAGCTTGTTTGTCGCGACACATCACCAACAAATAACCCCTTAAGTCTCTCTCTCGCCCTTCGCCGAACAATTACGTATATTTTCGGAACGAACCTCCTGCACGCAGAGATAATTCTTATCGGCGACCGCGCCGCCATCTATCATCGCGGCGCGCCGTTATCTGGGCCCGGCCGCGGAATATGGCCGCCATTTGCATAACTTCTAATCTGCATATACTTACCGGAGGAGCCGGCGCGCCGCGTGGCAGAAACAAACTTCGCTGCGAGAATTCTCTCTAATTTACTTTTTCTTGCGCCGTCGCGTCGCGTCCGCTTTCCCGGCTCAAACTTTTATTTTGCATTTCGCCGGATTAATTTAGATAATTATATTTGTTTTAGCGGAGCAATAAAACGCGCCGCGACGTTTGATTATAATAATTGCGATGCCGAGTTTCCTAGCTCGTTTTCACTTATTTTTCTTCTTAGTGCGGTGGCGGGAATAATTTTCCGGAGGAAGAAAACAATTTTCTTTTTATGTAAATGCGATTTTTTTTAAATATGGTAGTATTATTTTTAATCCAACGTCGTTATCTAGCAAACGAAAAATTACTTCACTCAACTACTCAGCCTTAGGATAACTAGTGATGTAAAATTACCGGTAATTTATAAATTGGTAATATTACTGTAACATTGGTAATTTATAAAAACCAGCTTTTTAAATAATATGAATTTTATTTCAAAACTGTAAAAACATTACAAAAAAAGACAAGAACGTTTTTTAAATTAGTCAGAGTCAGAGTGGTCTATGTTATAGTACGTAATAGAGTGGATAATGGTAAATCATCCTCATCTCCAATCTCGATATCTCATACTTCTTTCTCTTTCGGTATTTGTGTGAACTCTATTACTTCTAAATCGATATCTTCTTCTCATTTTTTCTCAGCAGCTTCTAGAATATTTGGTTCTTTTTGGCCATTTCTTCTTCTTCTTTACGTGCCGTCTCTTTCGTGGAGGTTGGCGATCACATTGGCAAAATCTTCACGATTCTCGGCTTTCCTTATGAGTTCTTCAAAAGTTAGGTGAGTCCAGTTTCAAATGTTTCTCAACCCAGATAGTTTCTTCCTGCCGAGACCTCTCTTTCCTTCAATCTTACCCTTAACCATCAATTTAAGACGTGGTATTTTTCATTTCTCAATATATGCCCTAAGTGTGATGTCTTTCTTATTTTTATTATATTGAGCAATTCTCTTTCTCTGCCTATTCTGTTGTAGACTTCGGTATTTGTGATATGGGCTGTCCATGGAATTTTAAGCATTCTTCGATATATCCATGTTTCGAACGATTCGAGGCGATTCATCTCTTGAACTTTCAGTGTCCATGTTTCTGCTCCGTATAATAGGATTGACCAAACATAACACTTAACGAGCCTAGTTCTCAACTCAAGGTCCAATCTGGGGTTCTGGAAGACGTTCTTCATTTTTAAAAATGCATTTCTCGCTTGTTCTATTCTAGTTTTTATTTCCACAATCTTCTCCATTTAGTAAATTATAATTATGGGCAATATAAGTAAGTTTTCCGGCCCTTTCCACGTTAAATCTGTTTCTTCTTGGCCGATGAACAAATTCATAAATACCAAAGGTTCTTTCGGTTGCGTCTGTTGAAGATGTAAAATAATACAATGTGTTTAAAATACAGACAACATACTTATTTTAGTGCTGGGCAAATGAAAAAAGTAAAGCGGAAAAAAGTAATATTTCCAATGTTATCAATCTTGCGGTAATAGTACGTAATATTACAAAAATTACCAGTAATATTATATATTAATGTAGGTTCATTGTTCATGGGCCCAATTGGAAATGGAATTGAATAATCCCATTGGGCTTACCTAACCTAACCAATTATGATGAGTATCCTTACATATTTAATCTCCTTGCAATTGAGCCCATTCTTGTCTATTGTTATTGTTGCGGGACTAAGTTATCCCTACTTATTTATTTCCTAGTATTACGGTCTCATCTGAGGTTTTATCTTCTTCTAGGTCTCTTAATTCCTCGTGGGTACCATTCTGTAATTGTTGTGGTTAATCTGTTGTCCGTCCTTCTTGCCAGGTGTCCTGCCCATTGCTACATGACAGATGTAGCTCCTTCTTGCCAGGTGTCCTGCCCATTGCTACATGACAGATGTAGCTCATGGTACAAAGAAAATAAGGTATGATCGATAGCGGCCCCAATTTCGTTCAGTTTGCGCATATCAGCTGTGACGTCATATGACATACAAAAAAATTTGCATATTGTTCAATGGCCACTAATAAAAAAAACACCTAAATAGGGAAGAATTAGGACATATCCCAAAAAGTTATGTCAAATCATCGAGCTTGACATTTGAAAAATTATTTTCACATTTATTATGTGTCATCTCATCTGTTTGACAACTTGAAATTGGCGCGCGGAGCTTGCAGACCAATGGTGCCGTTTATCACCTGTGACGTAGTGACCAACCTGCGCAATATCATACCTTGTTGATGTAGCTAGATTATTTTTTTTATTTAAAAGATCTTTTTGAATTTAAAGCCTTGAAAAAAATTGCCATATTTAAAGAATAGATATACATATATCTATATGTTTTAAATGCAGACAAGAGATTTGCCACCATCAGGTGCTCCAGTATAGTATTTTTCGATTAGATGCAGAATTAAAAAATGAAAATTTTTTGTTTTTAAAGTTTTCCCGAATGTGTTTAGCCGTTTTGCAGATATTCCCTGTATCATATTAGAATTTTCAACGGTAACATGTCAGACAAAGATCATTGGGTAGCTAGATAAAAATTCCTTCAGGACTTTTTTCCCACTAAATTAATAATGACGATAGAAATCTTGTCAGTTAGTGGTCAAAATTTAAATTTGGTAATTCTGTATTTAGTTATTGTAAATAATCGGCAATCTTGCGTTTTTGCAAAAATAAAATTTGGGACTAAAATTAAATAGCTAACGGTTTCTTTTCACAATGATCAAAATTATCCAAATCAGACCAATAGTTCTAGAACAAAAGCAAATTTCCATATTTCCATATACCTGGATCCATAGTTTTTGAGAAAAAAAAATTGGATAATTTATTTTTCCAAAGGACATCTTCAAAATATACAGGGAGTTCCAATATTCCGTGGACCTAGAATAACTACGTATTTTTTGAATCAAAATAAGTTAATTGCACATAATTTGCTTTATACAAAAGTACTTTGTTTGTCCGTTAGAAGGTTAATTTAAAATTTATTATTTTTTTAGGCTTTTTATGAAGCTTATTCTCAAATATAATTTGCGAGGCTATACCATAATTCCATATTTTCGCCAACTAGATTATTAAGAGCATAATAGATTTTATGCGTCTCCATAGCTTGATTTGACATTTTGAAAACATGTTTTGGAAATCAGCCTCGGAAAAATAATGTTTTTCCTCAAAAAGTATGCGCGGTGACGGTTTTTTTTACAGGAGACAAAAAAAGTAGTAAATACTAAAGGACCATTATATGAAAAAAAAATGGCGCCGGGAAGCACGTATAGCCGCCCATACTAAAATATGTTAATAAAACGTTGGTAGGCAGTTCTTTTAGTTTCAAAGTAAAGGAATTTTTCCAATTTTTTTTTATTTCAAAAACTGCGACTTTGGCTGATTTTGATGTTATTACAAATTTTGTTGCAATTATTATTCCTAATCTTAAATTGAAAACCGCGTTTCGCTAGCTACGGTAATTTTGGAGTTACGATTTTTTTTAAATTTTAACCCCTCCCGTACCCCCTTACCAACCCCCCTCGGGTGCCACAGTATTTTTGTGCCAAATTTAGTTAAAATCGGTTTAGCGGTTTTTGAGTTATCGTGTTATAGACGGGCAGACGGACAGACAGACACCATGAAAATATTTTGTATAGTCTATAAAATGAATAACTTTGAATTTTGACCGTTATTTTTTACCAACATGGCAAATATAAAATCCCTCTGTCAAAAAAGTTACTGATATTCTTTAAATTGAGTGCCTGAACGAATCAGATAGGTAACTCTTTTTACTTTCGTGAAAAAGAAAAGGAAAATAATAAAACAAATGACAGTTCTTCCTCTTCTTGCAAAAATCAACACGAAATGTCATAATTGACAAAAGTAAAATGTTATCAGCTTTTTAACATTTCTAAATATTAAACCAATACCGTTTTCTAATACAACAGCCACGGGCGAGATTTATGACGTCACGCTAGTTAGATACTACGGATTAATAAATATGTTGTAAATAATAAATATAATTATTCTCGTATTTTGGTTTTGTATTTTAAAAATGATATAGTTTACATGAAATATACATAATAAACAGTTAATAAATACAATATAATATATACATATTTATAGTAATAAATACTTTGGCAAATAAACTATGAACCATACAAATGCAAAATGTTTTACAATATACAAATAATGAATAGGTGGTACATAAGATAATGGGTAAAATGTAAATTATATTTTCAAATTTGGGTTTGAAAATCGATCTAATTTAACAAAAAAAACATTCAATATCGATAGTGATGTATTATTATTTTGCAATCACAAAATTTTTTTATATATTATAATGTTTACTGCAATTAATAAACTAATATAAACATGTCAAAAGATGACCACATATTTTTTAAATTATTATTCTTAACACAAAAACTATCTACATTGACTATGGATACGATTTCAGCCATATTGTAAAACATTTTGTTGCATTTGTATGGTTTATAGTTTATCTGCCAAAGTATTTATTACTATAAATAGGTATATATATTGTATTTATTAACTGTATATTATGTATATTTCATGTAAACTACATCATTTTTAAAATACAAACCAAAAATACGAGGAATAACCCATGTATTCTACAACATATTTATTAATCCGTAGTATCTAACTAGCGTGACGTCATAAATCTCGCTCTGAGGCTGTTCTATTAGAGACGGCATTGCGTCAGCATGGCCGCAAGTTGATAACCTAATAAAATTAACACTAGAAAAACCCGCGGGAACTATCAAGTTCAAAGTTATTCGGTTTACAGACTATATATAGGTCATTTATAATCCAAATCGAAATATAGATTTTTATTTATGGCTCACCTAAAATTAAAAATACTTTTTTTCTGCTGATGTTAATAGCCTACCATACCTATTGGTATGGTCGGCTAAAAACGGTAGTGCGTTGAGTTGGAAAATATTTATACTGACATTTATGTAGGGGTGGGGGTAGTTTTCACCCTTCCGTACTTTTTCTCGATATCTTTGAAAGTCGAATGTTAAAGCACTTAGCAAAACATAGACATAGAACAAAATCTCATTCAAATCGGAATAACGGTTCATAAAATATCTGAAAAACTGCGTTTATTTTTTTAAAATTTGATGCCCTCTAACGGACAAACGAAGCACTTTTGTATAGAGATAAATTGTGTCCAATGAACTTATTTTGATTCCAAAAATATGTAGTAGTTCTAAATCCACAGAATTATGGAACACCCTGTATATTTATCTACTTATAAGTCCTCAATAAGTTTGCTGGTTATGCATTACATGTTATTTATATCATTTGCATACAATAGCTTAATTTTCCAAGAACGATAGGGGATGATAATGCAGGGTGTATACCCTATCATTTTGATCTTTAAAGTAATGTTATACATAAATTCCTGTATTCTAAAGCTGTTAGTAATAACCCGACTTGCAATTTAAACACAACGATAAAGGGGACTTATTTATCATATTTATAAAATCCGAAGATAGTAGAAATTAACATAAATTTCAGCTTTATTTCGTATTTCGCCGAATTAATTTAGTTAATTATATTTAGTTTAGCGGAGCAATAAAACGCTCCACGACTTTTGATTACAATAATTGCGATACCGAGTTTCCCAAGTTGTTTTTTGTATTTTATTTTTTTACTAGAAAAGAGTTTTACGAGTATTTCTAAGGGAATGAAACATATTATAAGTCCACAAATGACGCTATGTTTTCCCTCCTTAATAAAGTTTACTCCAGCCTAAACAACCATCATTCTACAGCAACAATTTTCTGTGATTTTTCTAAGGCGTTCGATTGTGTAAATCATAAGATCTTAATTAATAAACTGCAGCACTATGGGTTCAGGGGATCATCTCTCGAATGGTTTAAGTCGTATCTGAGCAACAGAAGTCAACTTGTGAGGGTGGATACCACGTTGTCTTCTAGCAAGCCAATAGAATGCGGAGTACCACAAGGCTCAGTACTAGTTTTTATTAACGACATTGCTAACATAATCAGTGGCAAAATGTCTTTTTGGGGACGACACTAGCTTCACTTGGAGCAACAAGAACGTCACGGCACTTCATAGGATTATATCAAATGACTTAATCACCATTAAATCTTGGTGCGATTCGAACCTCCTGAGTCTCAACATTTCTAAAACTAAAGCTTTGTCGTATAAAAACTCGTTGCAGCCTTTTGTACTTAACAACACCACCATTGACGTCGTCAAATCTGTAAAGTTCTTGGGGCTTGTTGTGGACAATTCTCTGAAATGGGACATACATATCGAAGCTTTGTCGAAAAAATTGAGCTCTGCCTGTTTTGCATTAAGGTCTGTTTCTAAGGAGCTTAACTTGTCAGTGGCTAGAACTGTTTATTATGCACTTTTTGAGTCGCACCTCAGGTATGCCTTTCCATTCTGGGGTACGTGTTGTGCGACTCAATTTGACCGCATTTTCAGGCTCCAGAAGAGAGCTGTTCGATATTCACTGGGACTGAACAGCAGAACTCATTGCCGGGCCTTTTTTAGAAAATTAAAAATATTGACTCTTCCTTCCTTATTTATATTTGAATCCGTTTGCCTAATACGTAAACATGTATCAGCTTCTCAAGAAAGGCCATCTCACACTTATCCACTCAGGAATGCGGAGCAAGATCTTTATCTGCCTACCCCACGCTCAGAGTTAGTTAAAAGTTCAATATTATACAACTCGAAAAAAATGCACAATCACCTGCCATTTGAAATCAAATCCATAACATCATTTTTTTCATTTCGCAAAGCATTGAACTCTTATTTACTAGACAGGGCTTTCTACGCCGTAAATGAATTATATTTTGAAAATCAAATTTGATCTTGTAAACACTGGTCTAATGTTTGCTATTGCTATATTTACTAATGACATCGAAATGAATTTATTTAGAGGTCATTGATATTTTACTATAAACTAGCTAAATATTTTTGAATATTATTTTTTTTTTTTTTGTTCTTTGACATTATAAACATTTATAAATGTTTATTTTAACAATAAGACTGACAATATTATTTGTATAATGTTTTGTATTATCTTTTGTTTGTTTGTTTGTGTACCTTGTTTTTTTACTTTGTTTGTTAGTTTACCTTTGTCTACAAATTGAAAAATTTTTTGACAATAAAGGCATTTATTTATTTATAAATATAAGCACGGTTGAGGTTTAAACGCGGTTTTAATGAAAATATTTTAAATAAAATTTGATGCAATAACGTTGATAAGAGAACCTCCGAATCTCGTCTACCTACATTCCGAGTTTCAGCCCCCTAGTTCACATTGGGCTCAAGTTACGAAGCTCCAAAGACCCATTAAATCGGACGATTTGTTCGCCATTGATGGGGATTCCTAGTGCCCGAAACGTCAAAATATCATGAAAAATTCGAAACATGAACTCGAAAAGCCCCATCTACACTCCAAACCCTTAGCTCACGTAGGGCACGAGTTACGACGCTCCAAGAACGGTATCATTTTTGTGACACTTTGCGACCTTGGCTTGTCCCTTCGCGTAAAGGTGGGTATTCACTTGCAACAAAACACTCCGAACGAATCAAACGCGCCGCGCGCGCTGTAACAAACTTGTGTAGTCAGTACGTTGCGCCCAACCGAACCGAACGCGCCAAACATTTTCCGAAGCTTGTCGGTAAACGGGATTTGCTCAAAAGAATTTGTTCGTTGGCCGGTGTTCAGTGGATACGGTTTTGAACGTTCGTTGTGTTTGGGAGTGGAACAGAGAAAAGTGTTTAGAGTTAATTGATGGGTTTGAAAGGCGGCCTATTTTATTAAATTAATAATTAATTATTAAATTACTTAAATTCTTTTTCTGCATTTAATCTCGGTCACTAAGTAAGGCCATATTATATTGACGGCGCAAAAAGAGGCGACTTGCCCACCTTTTCGGTCTTTTCTCTTTTTTGTTACCCCTAATGCCTCTATAATTAAAAAAGCACCAGCGGCTATGGTTATATCAGATGCATCCATGTCGACAAACACACTAACACTGATTACTGGTGGGAACGCCGCGAACACCGCGAACAGGCGGAACGCTCCGCGCAAAATGTTTTGTTGCAGGTCGTTCAGAGCGCTCTCAGAAAATGTTTTGTTGCAGATTGTTTGGAATGCGCGGCGCGTTTGGTTCGTTCGGAGTGTTTTGTTGCAAGTGAATACGCACCTTAAGGCTAGCTCGTGTGTCACGGCCTTGAATTTTTACTCCCATCGCATCGTGCGTAAAAAAGTTTCACTTCAAAAATAAAATGTAGAAAAAGAAACTAACCTTTCCCTTAAAGTAAACATTTTCGAAACCTATATATTTTATATGGCTTTATTACATGTGTTTCCAATGTGGTGCACTAGCTGTTCATTAACATTTTCTGTTAATATTTTTTGCAATTTGTGTCCAAGAACTAAAATAGTCTATATCTGTGTATGGATTTGAAAATGAAAACAACCATCAACAATATTGACTTCCGTTATAATTTTTTGTCTTAAAATCTTAAAATCTGTTTTTAGGTTTTCTCGCACAAAAAAATGTCTGGCAAAAGCAAATTCATCGTTTAATTTAATAATATGCTTTCATATTTTTAATGCCCCTTCTATATATCATTATTTGCTGCTACAAAATATTTTTGTTTGAAATATAGATTTTTATTTTTATTTCTATATCATGGTTCTGAAAATAAAAATATATAAATCAATGTAAGTAGAACGCGTCCTTATAACAGCCGATAAAAATCTATATTTTTAGTTAAAAACGCCAACGTTTAGTTATCACTACTCAACGAGAATTTTAATTAATTATTTTATAATATTGACATGGAGTCGGATACAAATCATCTACATTATATCATATTTGTGTATAAAAAGGGAGGAACTTGTGTTTCGAAAATGACAATAAAATCCACAATAGATCGAAACCTTGTTTCCAAAATGTTTCGATTTACCTGTCAACAACACCAATCAAAACTTCTGGTCAAAATAATTTTAAAAAAATTATTTATTTATAACACAATTTTTATTTACTTATTATAACACAATTAAAACATAAAAACATGTATTCCATTGTGGAAAAAAGAGAAGAAAAAAACGTTTGCTGGTAACATTTTTCTTCGATCTCCTGTTGGATATGGGTAGTGGCTGTTGTTGTTATTTTATTTATTCCTAAAACAAATCATCTCTGTAATGCGTATAATAAATAATTATAAAATCGCATAAGAAAAATATCTGTATTTGTACCCACCATATTTCCTCCTTCTGTTTTTTTAATTATAGTACTATAAAAACTTCAAGAATGCTTAAATGTTACTAAACTGTAGAACAAAATCCAAACAATCCAAAAAAGGTTATGTTCTCATATTTGACAGAATATCAAATAAATTACGGAAACTTTTCAGACACGAAACGGGTACGAAATATTTGTAAATGTGAGCCACATTGTTATAGCTTATATAGGGAAATCATAATTTGGTAAAATATTTCGAAACCAAAAGCGATTTATGTTACGAAACATATGTATCAAAAATGTGACGAAACTGTTTCGCAATGTTTCTTAGCAGAGGTTTTGTTTCGATTTTGTGTCTAAAAATGCTACTTGAGTTGCTATCTTGGGTGTACCTATAACTGCTTAGATGAAACGGAAAAAACCGGTGTTGCAGTTTAAACTTTAGTTAAAAAATATTACTTCTTATTTTAACCTGTATATTAAATTAAATTAAGGGAAAAATGGAAATTTGCTACACCACTGTATAGTCAATTAGTGAGGCATCCCGTTAGTGACCAAGTTTTAAAATTCCATTAAGCGGATTAAAAGATATGATGTCACAAAAAATAGCACAAATTAGTGTTAGCGACTCGTTTCGTATGTCATCATTACATTTAATCATAAGACAGCAACATATTTTCTATCTTTCAGTTTTAATTAGGTAGGTCTGCTAATGGCGAGTCATATTCATTATTACCCTTTGTATAGTCTCAATGTGCACACACTTAATTAGCTTCAATTTCAGAGAAAAATAAAATTTAGCAAATTTTATAATTTTCTTTGTCGTTCAAACCTTTTCTGCTACTCTTACCGGATTAATTTAGTTAATTATATTTACTCTGACGGGACGGTAAAACGTGCCGACATTAAATTATAATAATAAGGGCCAAGTGTTATTCGAATCGGTTCTTTCTTTTTAATGGTAGAATTAACAACACCTTTGCGCAGAATCAGCGGATCGAGATAACAATGAAACGCTCTCAGTTTTAGATAAAATTGGATTTTTAATATAAAATTCTACAATGTGTACTATTTTAACTGAGAAATTATATCCGACACTTGGTTTTCAAATTGATCCGTATTTTACCTATATTTTTCAGGAACCGATACATACCGTAGTCTACCAACCTAATTAACCAAGTTTTACAACGGAATACTGCTTAATGGTAGAAATTGGTAGACATTTATTTTTATAAAATTCTGACTTAAATCAATTTAAATCACAATATGACAGACCTCTCCCATTTTTTATAACAACAGCGTTACTCAGTGTCGGCTTCTGAATTTTGAAGGAGGCCTCCACAAGTTTGGGACTTATTTGAATGTAATTTATATGAAGTCTGTTCAATCAGTCAGGGAATATTTCGACAGACGTCATCCAAAAAAATGCTATTTGCCTGTGAATTAAAATGATTAACACAGCTGTCACTGTCATAGGGATCCTCCCATTAAACTGACTATAGATACTCAGTTGTTATTATGTAGAACTAGGTTAAGTTAGGTTGCTGGGGTCACTCGGAAGCCTTGGGCCCATTTCGATACCTCTATATATATTGTATACCAAACTTTCCTCTCATTCTTTCTTCCAGCACTTTGTAATGTTCCCGATGTCGCTGATGTTGGTTTCTGCTGCTTCCCCTAGTAATCTCTCTCTCTGCAACCCGTGCCCCAAAGTTTTAAAGCGTCGATTTTCCAGTACCAGACAGAGACACAGCAGGTGCTCTATGGTTTCTTCTTTCTCTCCGCATTCTCTGCAGTAGTCGTCGTTGTAAATCTTCCATCTAACGAGGTTTACCCCCTTGGGGCAGTTTCCAGTGACTACACCTACTATTATGCGTACTAGGTTCTTTTTGTGCTCTAGTAGTTGTTTTGTCTTTTTGCTATCTAACACTGACCACCGTCTTCGAGCTGTAGCGCAGTACTCACGGTGTTGCCACGTCTCTTGCTGCTTGGTGTTGATGATAGTTCCTATTGGTTTCTTCAGTGTGTTGATCGTACAAGTGGTTTCTTCCCAGGCCCCTTCTTTGGCGAGTTTGTCCCTTTCCTGGTTGTCCACCACATTGCTGTGGCCTGGCACCAGCACAGAGTGCCTTGCCGTAGACCGGACTGTGCTTCTCGGCAGTTAATAACAGTTTTCGATCTCACTGATTGCATGGTGATGTTTCTTAAAGCGCCCAAGCTGTCAGAGTGTATCACAATATCTTTTATTGGTCTATCAGTGATTTTCCCTCGTCTACAACTGGCAGATTCCTTTATAGCGTAAACCTCTGCTAGTAGATACAGCCATCCGATAGCCTTAAATCGTCGGATGTGTAGTTCCTCTGAGAAGATGCCTATACCTGTGTCTTCTGAAGTCCCGGAAGCATCTGTATAGACTGCCATCTTTTGAGTAATCATTAGTAGGTTGCTTTCCCATTTTTCTCTTGTCAGGATGCGAATCTTCATCTTTTCTCCAAAATCGTGTTTGGTAAGCATACCTATACTCCGTTTTCTGGTCTAGCAGATGTTGACTCGTGTTCTCCATGATTTCCTCTATCACTGGCAATATCCACGAGTGACCGTAGTTGGTCTGGTTCCACAGATTGCATTCCCTTAATTTTAGGGCACCCTTAGCGGCCAGATCCTGTTATATAGAGTTGCTCGTCTACAAAACTACAATCTCTGATATAATTGTACTATTTTTATTTAATTGGTTTAATTCCTACAAGTTTTCCGTCGTCTGACACCCAATTTCCAGCTTATTTTATTATTATTACATTGTTTCTCCTGTGCCATCTTGTGTTTTTTATTTCCCCTTCATGTCTGTACCAGGTCAACTGATTCCTCTCTGTATCTTGTATTATTATACCATCTAAACCCATTTGTTGTTTTATAATTTCATTTTTTAGAAATTCCCATTGATTTTCGAATAGCATCCATTTCTAACGCCTCTTGTATTTTTCGGTTATTCTCTATGTTTCTGCTCCATATCAGTGGTTGTTCTTTGGTGGTTGCTTCTCCTTGATTCTTTTTTCGCTGTACTTTCGGGTTGCTCTCGGGGGTCGGGTAAAGCGGGTGTGTGGCCGAAGGAAATATATATTATAATTCAGAAGCCTGCCTAAGGGCTTAGCCCGGTCCTGTCGTGTTAAACCACACCCAAAATTCCAAACACACGTGCTTTGATTAAGGCTTGGTTAAGGCTTGCAGAGCTTCAACATTTGCCATAAAATAGCGAGCAATTTGTTACAAAACTATATAAATTATATATCACTGTAATATCAAAACTTCAATCTATTTCCGTATTGTAACGGAATTTCAAATTATGTCTTTATTTTTGAGGAAATTTAGTCCAAACATAAGGAATATTTTTTTGATGTTTGACCACACTGAAAAAAAGGATCTCTCAGTCGAAATGAATATGACCGAACCCAAAAGATTGGCGCTTTTCAATAGGGCCAAGAACGACGTTTCTTTGCCCAAAGCATTAACTATCTTTTCATAAGCTTTAAAAAATTACTTTAGAGAAAGAAGAATCTATCTGTCCAAAGTATTTTACTCTTGACCCAAAATGAACATGCAAAAAGTTCTTGCTACAAGAACAATAGTCTCTTTGATTCATGCAAAAATTCTTGATTGAAAAGGTACATTTATTGATTAAAGAGACACTTTTCTTAAACCAATAGCGAATACTATTGCAACTAAAATTTATTTTGATCTAAGAGAAGTCTATACATTATATATAGACATATTACGAGGTATATTATTTTCTGATAAATTTAGGTTTTCCTGGTCTGTAGTAAATAAAGTGATATTATTTTCCTCGATAGTAGTTATTTCTGCTTCTTCACTCCTTGGTACTTTTTGGGGTGGTTCATCACTCTACAAATTAGAAAAAAATGTTACATCACGATTAATCAAAGTAAAGCAAATAAATTATTAAAATTAAAAGCTTTGGTCACATTTTGAATTTTTTAATACGACGCGACGACTTGAAATTCTAAAAATTTTGTAGTTATTTGCATAAAAAAATCGATACCTATATTCTTATTCTATCTATAGTCACGCATGCATTATCTAAACAGGTGCATTAGGTAAATGTCTCTTACCTTCAAATATAGCAAATAACTGCTCAAATTTCCATTTTTTCAGAAGCTCCTCTAAAGAATCCATATATCCTAAAATTTGTCCATAAAAAATGACAAATGCATGTTAATAACGATCACTAATTTGTTATACGATATACGTTTAAAAAGCAAATTATGCAAAATTCCAAGTGGAAAATTCCAAGCAACAAAACCCGTGCGTACTATGATGTGCGACCTATGAAATGCGACGTGCCACTTATCGGACTGCCGACTGATTGTATATACCGTCCTTCGTCATCGTCTTTGCGTGTCGTTATTATTTTTCATCAAAAGAGTATTTAGCTATTGGAAAAATGGCCATGTTTCTTGAATGAAGTACTTCTTAGCGTATTTTTCTTATTATCTTAAAACAAAGTAACTTGCACTTGGTTGAATGAAAATAGATTCAAGAGAAATTTTCGAGTTTTTCAAGAGAACCAGTTTTCTTAAGTTAAGAGAGTTTTTCTTCAGGCAAAATATTTTCTTTTACGCTCAAATAGATTTTCTTGCCACTAATTTTTTTTTCAAGAACGATAACGACTTTACTTCAAGTCCCTCTTTTTTATCAGTGCATCAAAATCTTAAAAATAAAGAAGTTGTCTAAAAATGTGCTACAATACGGATATAGTATAATCCTTTATCTTTAATTTCCTTCTTCATTTGTGTAAAAATACCTAGACAGTTTTACATAAAACGTTAAATGCCGAACGCTTATTTTGCTACTTTTTCGGACTAGAGAATTGGACTCTTAAATGGCCTTCATGTGTTGTTATACATAGATATTCTGTTTCGTCTATATTAACTGTCAATCCCCATTCTCTCTATTTTTTAATAAGTTTTCTTATTAAAATTTCGTATATTGCATATAATCTAATCCTCTAATTTACATACCCCAACACGGGATATATTTAAAATTTTGTCTTTTAATGAACTAATAAAACTATCCAATTTTAGCTTGAAGATTTAAAATTAATACTCGTGAATAATGTTCGGCGACCAAGGTCTCTGGATATTTTAATGGACCTTTGTCCTTATATTTTATATCTCATTTTGCCTCTCGCTTTTTAAAATATCCCTTTAAATTTGCATTTTAACTCTGGCAAAACGGAATCGACACCTCGACGGAATGCGCAACGGCCGCCGTCGGCTGCCAGATACCTGAGAGAAAAAAGCGGCTCCTTAATATTCTAGTGCCTTGAGCACGTAGCAAAGTCTTATGACGTTTTTATAGCTCAGTCGGGCGAGGGAGTATATTTCCTCTGGAAGATAACGAGTGTCGTCGTTTTTCTTTCCAGGACGCAAAAACAACAAATGAAGATGGCCGACTTGATGCCTTTAATATTGAACGGAATATATTATTGCTATCGCCTTTGTATTACCTAAAGCAAGTCTTACGAGTATAAAAAGAATATTTGCAATAAAAATATAAGAGACGTAAAGAGATGAGTGATATTTTTTTCCGATTATTTTCTGCATATCATAATCATACGCCGAACGGCGGTATACTCTTAAAAACAGAAATACTGCCTTTATTTATTAGACTGGTAGTGTTGGTATTGTTGTCAAAATAAACTATCATCAATACTCTTATACAGGGAGTTTCCCCGATGATATTCTCTATGGCTATCTCGAAATTACTGGAGATAGAGAGTCGGTTAAATGGGGAAAAATTGCAGTTTTGTGGGGTCATAAATATGCGCCTTTCAGATTTTTGAAAAAATTCATGGCTTACTAGATATTTCGAAAAAAACAATTTTGGCTATTTTAAAAATTGTGTCTCTAATTCCATTATAAGCTATTTTAGACAAAAAGTTTTCAGATAAAGTTGTGATAATCACATCCTTAATGAGTCTGTGTTCTCCGTTTTTTCTAAAGCCTGCCATTTTTGCACATATGACACAAACATATGTTTTTTAAATGGAAACCATAGTTGGCCATGACTTCATAAAAGCGCCATTTTTATTATTATTATTTTTAAACAATTTTACTTAGTTAGCCATGGAAACAAGTTCAATCGCCGTTGCTCTCAGAAATGTAGAAGCCGTCACGTTCAAATTTTGTAAATTAAAATAAACAAAATTGTAAATATGTATTTTTCAAATGAAGAAAAGCGTGTTGATCTCGCACATCAATAGAGTGTTTCCAACATGACTTTCATTATTAATTGACCCCCACACTCCCATAATGAAAGAAATGTTAAAATTATTTATATCATAATAATTATACAAACCGTTTAGTAATTTATTCTGACTTTTTATAAGTTATAGATCATAACTGAATAAGAATACCATGCAATCTAAGTGAAATTAGTAAAAAAAGATAAGAATTGGCTATAAGTAAATTTGGTGTGTCGTAGTGAAAGTCATGTTGAAACCACTCGATTGATGCGCGAGTATCTAAATTTAATTTGTCATGTCTTGAAAACCGTTCTCTAAAAACGTAACGCCGGTCAACGTATCCTCGAAAATGTATGGTCAAGAAAAGTTGAACCAATAATCCTACACGCTTTTCTTCATTTGAAAATGCATATTTACAATTTTGTTTATTTTTAATTTACAAAGTTTGGATGTGAGAGCTTCACATTTATGAGAGCAAAGACGATAAAAACTTGTTTCCATGGCTAACTAAGTGAAATTGTTTAAAATGATAAGAATTGGCTATAACTCAGTAATTTTTCGAAGAAAACATATTATAGCCTATATCGCTGAAAAGCTTAAAATGGCGCTTTTATGAAGTCATGGCCAACTATGGTTTCCATTTAAAAAAACATATGACAAAAACAATAACAACATTTTAAAATGTCATATGTCAAAAATGATGACAGGCTTTAGAAAAATATGGATGACATAAATCTCATTAAGGACGTGATTATCTACAACTTTTATCTGAAAACTTTTTGTCTAAAATGAGCTTATAATGGAATTAGGGACAATTTTAAAATAGCCGAAATTTGTTTTTTCGAAATATCTAGTAAGCCATGAATTTTTTCAAAAATCTGAAAGGCGCATATTTATGACCCCACAAAACTGCAATTCTTTCCCCATTTAACCGACTCTCTATCTCCAGTAGTTTCCGAAATACCCATAGAGAACATCGTAGAAAACTCACCCTCTATACCGGATGCGTCTCAAAAGTGGCTCACCCCTATAACTTTTTTATTTTTTCAGATAAAACAACGAGATTTGGTATGTTAGTATATGACATAAATTGGGATTGATTGACGTATTCAATTGTTTTCGGTCACTTCCGGTTTCACCGGAAATGACTACAATTTTTGATTTTTAAATGGCACCCTCGGTATTTTTTTACTTTATTCGATAGAAAATGAGACTGAATCGAATGACAATATCATATGTCAATTTTTGACATAGTCATTCAAAAACAAATTCTATTTTAAATTTCAATCTAGAGTGCCATGACTGTGTTAAAAAGACTAATTTTTAATCAAGGCACTAAAACCCACATTCAAAAGAATAACTTTAGATATTTTTGATTAGCCCGTTTACGAGTTATCGCCGATTTCTTTTTAAATATTTCTCCTTTCTTATGGCCCGGTATTTACTTATGAGCACCAGTCAAGGTAAAAGATAACTGTCAAATGAAGTTGTCATTTCAGAAATGTATCTGATGTATCTATTTAGTGCTTTATTATTATTATTAAAAACTCATGCCTACATCGAAAATATTAGCCATGAATTACACTACCGAAGAAAAAGTATTGATGATTAAATGGTATTATCAAGGAAATAGTTATCAAAAGGTGTCGGACATGTTTGCTTCTCTCTATCCGAATAGACCGATACCTGGAAAATCTACAATCGCAAAGAATATCCAAAGATTTGAGATCAAAGGTACCCTAATAAATAACTGCAGATGTGTAGCAAGACAGGAACAAAGAGAAGATGCAAGAAATGATACCGACTTGGAAGTGTTATTGTGCGTGGAAGAGAACGATGGAAAGATCAGCACAATGAAACTTGAGGATGAGATAGGAATAGATCACACAACAGCGTTTCGAATTTTGAAACGACATAAATACTATTCCTTCAAATACGAAAAGCACCAAGAGCTACGAGATGGGGACGAAATACGGCGGCAGGAGTTTTGTTTTGATATGATGGAAAGAGTAAACACGGATAGGGAATTTTTAAAAAACATATGTTTCACTGACGAAGGCACGATTACCTTAAATAATGAACCCGATATTCAAAATTATTGATATTGGAACAAAGAAAACCAACACAGGTTTGTCGAAACAAGGACGCAATATCCACAGAAAGTAAATGTTTGGGCAGGGATATTCGGACACAATATTTTCAGGCCATTATTTCTTACGCGAAATTTAAATGCAGAATATTACTCGTATTTGGAACTACTCAATTCATTTGACCTGCTTTGCAGGTACGCTGAGAATCAGGTTTGGAAAGCGTTTTCCAGTGGACATTCCGGCACACATGGCTGTTCCAGAGGAACCATTTGGGAGCAATGAGAGGACTTCAAGCAGGCGTTGGTGAGACTAAATCATACAAATGAAAAATTGGCTGGCAGATACCGATGGCTGATCCATTTAAAAAAAATCATCCAGATCCACTCACACTTTTTTGAGCCACCCTATAGAAGCTAAAATATTTTCCTGAAATACATCCTGGTACATACTTTAGGTTTGCAATTAAACAAAATTCTCCAGTTTTATATTCTAAGAGCTACAGATGCCCGACGCGCTATTGCCGGACCCTGTATATTAAAATATTTTTTTCATAATACAATATGGAACAACAATAAACTGGCGTCATAATTTAATAAATTATGAAAAAAATTCCAATAGTAAGATATCCTTATCCATTTTCAGGCTGCTGTATATTTCATCTTGTATATACTTATGTAAAATGTTTATTTTATTTGTATTGAGAATTTTGCTACTTTTCTATGTACGGTATAATTTAGTATAACTTGTAGTAGCAAAGTTCCAAATAATGTGTTATGAGTAAATAAATTGTATAGAATTGCAATGTAAGATTTTAAAGGGTACCTATTTATATCAAGAATTAGAGTTCTCATATAATATACAATTCACATAATCGATTCAAGAATTTGCGAACACTAATATAACACTGATTTTTTTTGAATCGAATATTTGAATTGTATACGTACAACAAATACAGTATGATTAAAAAAGTTTTGTAATCTATGGCTTTAAATTTTATGGCATTTAAGCAAATGCTAATTTTCCTATTAGAATTATTTAGATATCTGTCATATTTCAAGGCTGCTGGATAATAAATCTTTTTTTATCTCGCTGTACTATTCCTTTTCATAAAACAAATGAAAATATTTATATTTCGAAAAAACAGGTCTCAGACACACATCTATTATGTATTTTAGAAAATAGAGATCAAAAAAATCTATAATTTTAATTCAAAAAATATCTATTTTTTAATTTATATTTTATACATATCTTATTACTTGAGATGTTCATCATACAATGGGATGTCCCAAGTAATATAGGGAGATGTAATAATACAAATTGTATAATTTAATAATGATAATAAATGTCTGTATGGTGAAATCACATCTTAACAAGTATATTTATGTTTTACAATGTATACGACAATTTGGTATACCTACTAATTGCACTACAAACTTTTGTATACGATATCGATATAGTGTAGCATAAATTTGAAATGCCAAAATATATATTACAAATATCATGTGTCATGTGATATTTTTTAGTAAAATATAGAAATTAAACACAAATGTCTATTTAAAATATAATTTTATTCAGGAGTATTCAACGAGAAAACGACTGTTTGAATTGAAATTACATATCTGGAGCACAATGCAGGTTAATTTGGAGCATTTTTTTAAATATAATAGTATGGGATGCTACGGAGTATTCCCAAAAAAAAAGGTGCGCATCAAAGTTGTGTTTTTTTTTGGTAATGAAACATATACCAACCATATATTAATAGTTTTTGGATACTAGGAATAAAATAAAATTGTTTTTTTATTAAAGGACTATACACTTTAAACTTGTACACCTTACGTTCAATAGATATTTTAGCTACGTATCCAGCTATACAGGGTAAGTTTCAATTTCGGTAACTTTATTGAAATTAAAAATGTATTCTTTGTTTTTGAAAGTAATAAATCAAAAACCTTACACCTTTAGTGATTTTTTTATTCTTTTTCTATCTAATCTCTCTATTTTTAGTCTTCTTTAACGAAACTCACCTTAATTTCATGATTACTTTATTACATGATTACACATTAAAAAAATGTTTCAAATTTAGTTACATAATATGCTCAAAAATTTTTATTTCAATACAAACTCTCGATATCCTCCGAAGACTCCGGTTCTTATGAATAGCGCCACCCTGTATAATATTTATAAAATGTGCGCTACCATTGCCAGTGTACTTCGTCGAAAAGATTAGAGTGAAAAGCTCAAACAGGGAACTTGATATGGAACTTTTTCAGAACACTGTGTCACCCTATATAAAAAATAACTTATTTTAAATTATATATTACTTATTTTAATTTGATAGTCTAGAAGAGGTATAATATACAGGGTTTTTCACCACATACGACAAGGAGTATTGTAGCTAAACGATTAGATATTTACAAATTGTAAGTTTTGGGTTCGTTGAAGGACCAATAGAGCTACAATTTAAAAATATTTTTACCAGATGCAGAGTGTCTCAAATAAATAAAAAAAATATCAAAGTTGTATTTTTTAAATGGAACACCCTGTATATAATTACATTTTTGGTTTCTACGATTAAAATAAAGGTAAATTTGTTTAAGGTTTATAACACTTAAACCTTACAGTTTTTGAAATATTTTTAATTTTGTGAAATTGCAGTAAAAATTTTAAGGCTTCATTTCTCCAAGGGTATCAAAGTTTTTAATACTAAATATTTACTGAAGTTTATTTATTGATCAGTTATTGTGTTGCAATAATAAAAATAATACTACCTCATACAGAGTGTCTAAAAATTTATTTTAAATAATTTCTATCTTTAAACGGTAATAACTTGTTTAATTTAAATGGAACACACTGTAAATTTTAGAAGAGTCAGATGCACAATTTAATTGTCTCTCAAATTGTATTATACCTTTTTTTTACCTATCCCTTCAGGTTTTCGTAGAAAATGCATTTTCTTATAATTTAGACTTAAAAATATACCACCATTTTTTCCACCCAAATATTAATTTGGGTGAAAATTTCACACCTCTACTTTTCAACCAATAACATGCTTTAATGTTGACTAATTACCATGGCAACTGAAAAAATTTCCGGAAATTTTTTCGAGGCGCCACGAAACTTTAGTGGAAATTTTTTGACAGTTGAAAAGGTAAACATAAGATCTACAATCATAATGTAAATGAACTACAATGTCTATATATTGAAATATTACCCATTTGAGTTTTAGCATTTGATGTAACTAATTAAAAATATAATAATATTTGTTAATATTATTAACAAATTGAAATTATTTTAAAATGTCATGTTGGATTAATATTTTTTTTTTCAAATTTAGGTGTGAAATTTTCTTACCGAATACCACGCAAGCTTAAATTATTTTCGGAAATTTTCTTTCGGGCACGAATATTTTAGGAAAATTATCCCTCGTCTTCGACTCGGGATAATTTTCAAAATATTCGTGCCCTCAAAAAAATTTCCGAAAATAATTTAAGCTCTTGTGATATTATAAGTGAAAACTCAGTTTTTTACATACTTAATTGTGTAGTTAATAAATTATTCCAAATAAATGTGGATTTAAATTAGAAATCAATATAATAATAAGTTATGAAAATAAACGTCTCTCTTGTTATAAATAAGCATTCGTCAAAAAATTAAATAAAATTTTAGTTATGTGAGAGGAAATAGCATGGTTTTCCCACGAAGACGCGAGCGAAACCGAACTTATAAATATAACCAAGCGCATTAAAATTGTTATTCTGTTCTTAACCATTGTATTCATTGTATCTGTTAAACATACTTTGTGAAAAATAAAATTTTTTTAAAAAAGTATTTTCGTTGTCGAAATCCATAATTTTTTTAAGGTGCTACTTTTTATCACACTGTCTAATACACATTCAAAACTCAGTTTTTTAGTATTTGAGCAATTATTATTAATCATCGCAAACAGTCAATTAATGTCGTTTGAATACTGGAATCATATTAATTGGTTCTCTTTAAAAAATATTTAAACAGTTTTTTTTTATTTTATAATGAAATAAACAAACTATATCGATAATATTAGTATCTGTACTTTTTGAAAATTTGTTACATCTTTAGAAATAATCTAAAATGTCAATATTCCATGGGCATATTGATAAATGAGCTCTAAATTATAAGAAAATCCTTTTTCTAAGAAAACTTGAAGAGATAGATAAAAAATGGTATAATACAATTTGATATACAATTATATTGTGCATATGATTCTCATAAAATATACAGGGTGCACCATTTAAATTAAACAAGTTATTGCCGTTTAAAGCTAGTAATTATTTAAATTAAATTTTTAGACATTCGGTATAAGGTAGTGTAATTTTTATTATTGCAAAGCAAAATTTAGTAAATAAAAATACTTCAGTACAATATTTGGTTTTAAAAACCTGAATACGTCTAGAGAAGTTAAGCATTAAAATTATTACTGCATTTTGACAAAAACCTAAATATTTCAAAAACGGTAAGGTTTAAGTGTGATAAACCTTAATCAAATCTACCTTTATTTTAATCATAGATACTAAAAATGTAATACTATATAGGGTGTTCCTTTTAAAAAAATACAACTTTGATATTTTTTATTTATTTGGAACACCCTGTATCTTGTAAAAATATTTTTAAATTGTAGCTCTAATAGTCCTTCAACGAACCTAAAACTTACAATTTGTAAAAATCTAATCGTTTAGATACAATACTCCGTGTCGTATGTGGTGAACAACCCTGTATATTTGATACCTGCAAATTCACCGTACAGACATTTTGAAAAGAAACCAGATGTAACA
>NW_022145778.1:1606550-1650069 GCF_002938485.1 Sitophilus oryzae | reverse complement strand
TAGTTTAAAAAACGCCAACGGTTTAGGCTTATCACTTGGGCGACGTGATTGGTCGGACAATGGGTCAAACGAGAGAATTTAATTAATTATTTTAATATATTCGACATGAGCAGACCGTCGGATACAGCTAATCATCAGGAACCATTATAATATTCTGTTTGTGGTATAAAAAAGGAGGAAACTAATAGTGTTTTCAGAGAAAATGATCAGAGAATAAATTTGTTGGAATCGACAATCAATGACAACCTTGTTTCCAAATGTTCGATTACCTGTCATACAACACAATCAAATACTTCTGGTCAAAATAATTTAAAATAAATTATTTATTTATAAACAATTTATTATACTTATGATGAAGCACAATTAAAGTCATAAAAACAAGTAATTTACCATTGTGGGAAAGAAAGAGAAAGAAAAACGTGTTAGTGAGTGATAGTAGATATACGATTTTTTCTTCGATTCCTGAAGAATGAGGAACGAATATTAGAAGTGATGGATGTTGTTTATTTTATTCATTCAATCGAAAACGAATAGTCAGTCCTGTAATACGTAATAATAAAGTCTAGATAATATAATGATAGAAGCAGTGAAATAAACGGCATAAGAAAAAATAATCTGTATTTGGTCCTCAACGCGTATTTCCTCCTTCTGTTTTTAATTATGTACATACAAAACTTCAAGAATGATTAAAATGTAAACTGTAGAACACAATCCAATACAATCCAAAAAAGGTTATGTTCTCATATTTTGAAATCAGAAAATAAGATAAAATTTACGGAAACTTTTCAGACACAAAACGGGTAAGAAATATTACTGTAAAAGTGAAAATGGAGTATCAGGCTGGTTTATTATTGTATTTTTAAAATAATAAATTTGGTAAAATATATATTTTTTTATTAAAATTGAATTTAACTATGAGTATTAAACTGAAATGTATAAAATGGGAAACTGTATGTCGCAAATGTTTTAGCAGAGTTGTATCATTTTGGTGTCTAAAAAATGCTACTCTGAAGTGCTAATCTTGGGTGTACTATAACTGTTAGATGAACGTGAAAAAACCGGTGTCTGCAGTGTTAAACTTTAGTTAAAAAATATTAGCTTCCTTATTTTTAAACATCTGTATATTAAATAAAATTAAGGGAAAAAGGGAATTTGCCCTACACCACTGTATAGTAATTTAGTGAGGCATCTGCGTTAGATGACCAAGTTTTAACAATTCTTAGCGCGGATTAAAAGATATGATGTCAAAAAATAAGACAAATCAGTGTTACCGAAACTCGTTCGTATGTATCATTAAATTTAATCATAAACACATCATATTATTCTATCTTTCAGTTTTAATTAGGTAGGTCTGCTAATGGCGAGTCATATTCATTATTACCCTTTGTATAGTCTCAATGTGCACACACTTAATTAGGCTTCAATTTAGAGAAATAAAATTTAGCAAAATTTTATAATTTCTTTGGCGTTCAAACCTTTTCTGCTACTCTTACCGGATTAATTTAGTTAATTATATTTACTCTGACGGAACGGTAAAACGTGCCGACATTAAATTATAACATATAAGGGCAGTGTTATTCGAATACGGTTTTTCTTTTTTAATGTAAATTAAAACCTTGCGCAGAATAGCGGATGAGATAACAATGAAAGCTCTCAGTTTGTAGATAAAATGGATTTTTAATACTAAAATGTCTATACAATTGTAAACATAATTTTAACACTGAGAAAATTATTCCGAACACTTTGTTATTTCAATTGATCCGTATTTAACCCTATAGATTTTCAAGGAACGAGTACATACGTAAGTCTACCAAGCCTAATAACCAAGTTTTTCAGAAAAAATGTAAAAATTAAAAAAAAAAAAAAAAAAAAAAAATGATTTTTAATAATAATAATCTGAATTAAAATCATTTACAATCACAAATATACAAGGACTCGTCCATTTTTTATAAACAAGCAGCGTTACTACAGTGTCGCTTCTGAATTTGAAGGAAGGACTCCAAAATTATGGGACTTATTTTGAATGTTAATTATATGAAGTTCTGTTAGCTCAGTCAGGAATTATTGTCGACAGACGGTCATACAAAAAAATGCGTATATTTGCCTGTGAATTAAAATGATTAAACACAGCTGTCACTAAGTCATAAGGACCCATTGAAAACTGACTAATAGATAGCTCATTTATTATGTAATATATGTTAAGTTAGGTTGCTGGAGTTTCAGATCTTGTTTGTTCGGATCCTTGTTTTTTTTTAAATATTGTATATCAAACTTTCCTCTCATTTTCTTCCACACTTTATGTAATGATTCCACTAGATGTGCTGATGTTGTTTTCTGCTGGTCCCCGATAATACTTCTCTCTGCAAACGCCGTGCCAAAGTTTTAAAAGCGTCGATTTCCAGTAATCAGACAGAGACCAGGCAGGTGCTGCTATGGGTTTCTTCTTTCTCCCGATCTCTCATGAGTAGTATACGTCGTTCGTAAATCTTACATCTAAACGAGGTTTACCCACTTAGGGGCAGTTCCAGTGACTACCACTAATAATTAATGCGTATAATGTTCTTTTTGATGCTCTAGTAGTTGTTTATGTCATTGTTGCTTATCTACCCACATGGCCACACGTCTTCGACGATTGCGTTAGTACCATCGACGGTCCCACATCGTCTTGCATGCTTGTCTTGAATTGATAAAGTATCCTATTAGTTTCTTCAGTGTGTTGATCATCACAAGTGGTAAGTCATGTGCCACAACCTCTTCTCTGGCCTCCTCTTTGGCGAGTTTGTCAATTTCCTGGTTGCCCACCACATGGCTCTGGTCTGGAACCCAGCACAGAATGGTCCCGCCTTGACGCCAGCCAGGACAGTGCTTCTCGACAGTTCTTCATCATCACAGTTTTCGAGCATCCAATAGATCTTTAAACATTGTCGGATGTCTAATTCCTCTGAGAAGATGCCTATACCTGTGTCTCCTGAAATCACGGAAGTATCTGTATAGACTGCCATCTCTTGAATATTCATTCATTACTAGGTTGCTTTCCCATTCTTCTCTTGTCGGGATGCAAATCTTTATCTTTTCTTCAAAATCGTGTTTGGTGAGCATATAGTCCGTTCTCTGGTCTAGCGGATGTGGACTCGTCTTCCCCATGATTTCCCCTACCATTGACAATATCCACGAGTGACCGTAGTTAGTCTGGTTCCATAGATTGCATTCCCTTAATCTTAGGGCACCCTTAGCGGCCAGATCCTGTTATATAGAGCAGCTCGTCTACAAAACTACAATCTCTGATTTAATTTGGTTTAATTTCTACAAGTTTTCCGTCGTCTAACACCCAATTTCCAGCTTATTTTGTTATTATTACATTGTTTGTCCTGTGCCGTCTTGTATTTTTATTTTCCGTACATGTCTGTACCAGATCAACTGATTCCTCTCTACATCATGTATTATTATACCATCTCAACCCCATTTGTTGTTTTATAATTTTATTTCTTAGAAATTCCCATTGATCTTCGAATAGAATCCATTTCTAACGCCTCCACCCTCTTATATTTTTCGGTTATTCTCTATGTTTCTGCTCCATATCAGTGGTTGCTTCTCCTTGATCCTTTTTTCGCTGTACTTTCGGGTTGCTCTCGGGGGTCGGGTAAAGCGGGTGTGTGGCCGAAGGAAATATATATTAATTTCAGAAACCTGCCTAAGGCCTAGCCCGATCCTGTCGTGTTAAGCCACACCCAAAATTCCATACACACGTGCTTTGATTAAGGCTTGATTAAGGTTTGCAGAGCCTTAACATTTGCCATAAAACAGCGAGCAATTTTTTACAAAACTATATAAATTATATATCACTGTAATATCAAAACTTCAATCTATTTCCGTATTGTAACAGAATTTCAAATTATGTCTTTATTTTTGAGGAAATTTAGTCCAAACATAAGGAATATTTTTTTGATGTTTGACCACACTGAAAAAAGGATCTCTCAGTCGAAATAAATATGACTTTGACCCAAAAGATTGGCGCTTTTCAATAGGGCCAAGAACGACGTTTCTTTGCCCAAAGCATTAACTATCTTTTCATAAGCTTTAAAAAATTACTTTAGAGAAAGAAGAATCTATCTGTCCAAAGTATTTTACTCTTGACCCAAAATGAACATGCAAAGAAGTTCTTGCTACAAGAACAATAGTCTCTTTGATTCATGCAAAAATTCTTGATTGAAAAGGTACATTTCTTGATTAAAGAGACACTTTTCTTAAACCAATAGCGAATACTATTGACTCAACTAAAATTTATTTTGATCTAAGAGAAGTCTATACATCATATACAGGCATATTACGAGGTATATTATTTTCTGATAAATTTAGGTTTTCCTGGTCTGTAGTAAGTAAAGTGATATTATTTTCCTCGTAGTAGTTATTTCTGCTTCTTCACTCCTTGGTATTTTTTGGGGTGGTTCAACACTCTACAAATTACAAAAAAATGTTACATCACAACTAATCAAAGTAAAGCAAATAAATTATTAAAATTAAAAGCTTTGGTCACATTTTGAATTTTTTAATACGACGACTTGAAATTCTCAAATTTTTGTAATTATTTGCATAAAAAAATCGATACCTATAATATTATTCTATCTATAATCACGCACGCATTATCTAAACAGGTGCATTAGGTAAATGTTTCTTACCTTCAAATATAGCAAATAAATGCTCTAATTTCCATTTTTTCATATATCCTAAAATTTGTCCATAAAAAATGACAAATGCATGTTAATAACGATCACTAATTTGTTATACGATATGCGTTTAAAAAGCAAATTATGCAAAATTCCAAGTGGAAAATTCCAAGCAACAAAACCCGTGCGTACTATGATGTGCGACCTATGAAATGCGACGTGCCACTGATCGGACTGCCGACTGATTGTATATACCGTCCTTCGTCATCGTCTTTGCGTGTCGTTATTATTTTTTATCAAAAGAGTATTTAGCTATTGGAAAAATGGCCATGTTTCTTGAATGAAGTACTTCTTAGCGTATTTTTCTTATTATCTTAAAACAAAGTAACTTGCACTTGGTTGAATGAAAATAGATTCAAGAGAAATTTTCGAGTTTTTCAAGAGAACCAGTTTTCTTAAGTTAAGAGAGTTTTTCTTCAGGCAAAATATTTTCTTTTACGCTCAAATAGATTTTCTTGCCACTAATTTTTTTTTCAAGAACGATAACGACTTTACTTCAAGTCCCTCTTTTTTATCAGTGCATCGAAATCTTAAAAATAAAGAAGTTGTCTAAAAATGTGCGGATATAGTATAATCGGAAAAAATACGGATATAGTATAATCCTTTATCTTTAATTTCCTTCTTCATTTGTCTAAAAATACCTAGACAGTTTTACATAAAACGTTAAATGCCAAACGCTTATTTTGCTACTTTTTCGGACTAGTGTAATGGACACTCAAATGGCCTTCCTATGTTGTTATACATAGATATTCTGTTTCGTCTATATTAACTGTCAAGCCCCATTCTCTCTATTTTTCAATAAGTTTCCTTAGCGCATATTGCATATAAATCTAATCCTCTAATTACCAACACGGGATAATAATACCAACACGGGATATATTTAAAATTCCCTCTTTTAATGAACTAATAAAACTATCCGATTTTAGCTTGAAGATTTAAAATTAATACTCGTGAATAATGTTCGGCGACCAAGGTCTCTGGATATTTTAATGGACCTTTGTCCTTATATTTTATACCTCATTTTTGCCTCTCGCTTTTTAAAATATCCCTTTAAATTTGCATTTTAACTCTGGCAAAACGGAATCGACACCTCGACGGAATGCGCAACGGCCGCCGTCGGCTGCCAGATACCTGAGAGAAAAAAGCGGCTCCTTAATATTCTAGTGCCTTGAGCACGTAGCAAAGTCTTATGACGTTTTTATAGCTCAGTCGGGCGAGGGAGTATATTTCCTCTGGAAGATAACGAGTGTCGTCGTTTTTCTTTCCGGGACGCAAAAAACAACAAATGAAGATGGCCGACTTGATGCCTTTAATATTGAACGGAATATATTATTGCTATCGCCTTTGTATTACCTAAAGCAAGTCTTACGAGTATAAAAAGAATATTTGCAATAAAAATATAAGAGACGTAAAGAGATGAGTGATATTTTTTCCGATTATTTTCTGCATATCATAATCATACGCCGAACGGCGGTATACTCTTTAAAAACAGAAATACTGCCTTTATTTATTAGACTGGTAGTGTTGGTACTGTTGTCAAAATAAAACTATCATCAATACTCTTATACAGGGTGAGTTTCCTACGATATTCTCTATGGGTATTTCGGAAATTACTGGAGATAGAGAGTCGGTTAAATGGGGAAAGAATTGCAGTTTCGTGGGGTCATAAATATGCGCCTTTCAGATTTTTGAAAAAATTCATGGCTTACTAGATATTTCGAAAAAAACAAATTTTGGCTATTTTAAAAATTGTCCCTAATTCCATTATAAGCTATTTTAGACAAAAAGTTTTCAGATAAAAGTTGTAGATAATCACATCCTTAATGAGTCTGTGTTCTCCGTTTTTTTCTAAAGCCTGCCATTTTTGACATATGACACAAACATATGTTTTTTTAAATGGAAACCATAGTTGGCCATGACTTCATAAAAAGCGCCATTTTTTATTATTATTATTTTTAAACAATTTTACTTAGTTAGCCATGGAAACAAGTTCAATCGCCGTTGCTCTCAGAAATGTGAAGCCGTCACGTTCAAATTTTGTAAATTAAAATAAACAAAAATTGTAAATATGTATTTTTCAAATGAAGAAAAGCGTGTTGATCTCGCACATCAATAGAGTGTTTCCAACATGACTTTCATTATGACAGCCCCCCCCCCACCTCCCATAATGAAAGAAATGTTAAAATTATTTATATCATAATAATTATACAAACCGTTTAGTAATTTATTCTGACTTTTTATAAGTTATAGATCATAACTGAATAAGAATACCATGCAATCTAAGTGAAATTAGTCAAAAAAGATAAGAATTGGCTATAAGTAAATTTGGTGTGTCGTAGTGAAAGTCATGTTGAAACCACTCGATTGATACGCGAGTATCTAAATTTAATTTGTCATGTCTTGAAAACCGTTCTCTAAAAACGTAACGCCGGTCAACGTATCCTCGAAAATGTATGGTCAAGAAAAGTTGAACCAATAATCCTACACGCTTTTCTTCATTTGAAAAATGCATATTTACAATTTTTGTTTATTTTAATTTACAAAGTTTGGATGTGAGAGCTTCACATTTATGAGAGCAAAGACGATAAAAACTTGTTTCCATGGCTAACTAAGTGAAATTGTTTAAAAATGATAAGAATTGGCTATAACTCAGTAATTTTTCGAAGAAAACATATTATAGCCTATATCGCTGAAAAGCTTAAAAATGGCGCTTTTTATGAAGTCATGGCCAACTATGGTTTCCATTTAAAAAAACATATGACAAAAACAATAACAACATTTTAAAATGTCATATGTCAAAAATGACAGGCTTTAGAAAAATATGGATGACACAATCTCATTAAGGACGTGATTATCTACAACTTTTATCTGAAAACTTTTTGTCTAAAATGGCTTATAATGGAATTAGGGACAATTTTTAAAATAGCCGAAATTTGTTTTTTTCGAAATATCTAGTAAGCCATGAATTTTTTCAAAAATCTGAAAGGCGCATATTTATGACCCCACAAAACTGCAATTCTTTCCCCATTTAACCGACTCTCTATCTCCAGTAGTTTCCGAAATACCCATAGAGAACATCGTAGGAAACTCACCCTCTATACCGGATGCGTCTCAAAAGTGGCTCACCCCTATAACTTTTTATTTTTTCAGATAAAACAACGAGATTTGGTATGTTAGTATATGACATAAATTGGGATTGATTGACGTATTCAATTGTTTTCGGTCACTTCCGGTTTCACCGGAAATGACTACAACTTTGACGATTTTTAAATGGCACCCTCGGTATTTTTTACTTTATTCGATAGAAAATGAGACTGAATCGAATGACAATATCATATGTCAATTTTGACATAGTCATTCAAAAACAAATTCTATTTTAAATTTCAATCTAGAGTGCCATGGCTGTGTTAAAAGACTAATTTTTAATCAAGGCACTAAAACCCACATTCAAAAGAATAACTTTAGATATTTTTGATTAGCCCGTTTACGAGTTATCGCCGATTTCTTTTAAATATTTCTCCTTTCTTATGGCCCGGTATTTACTTATGAGCACCAGTCAAGGTAAAAGATAACTGTCAAATGAAGTTGTCATTTCAGAAATGTATCTGATGTATCTATTTAGTGCTTTATTATTATTATTAAAAACTCATGCCTACATCGAAAATATTAGCCATGAATTACACTACCGAAGAAAAGGTATTGATGATTAAATGGTATTATCAAGGAAATAGTTATCAAAAGGTGTCGGACATGTTTGCTTCTCTCTATCCGAATAGACCGATACCTGGAAAATCTACAATCGCAAAGAATATCCAAAGATTTGAGATCAAAGGTACCCTAATAAATAACTGCAGATGTGTAGCAAGACAGGAACAAAGAGAAGATGCAAGAAATGATACCGACTTGGAAGTTTTATTGTGCGTGGAAGAGAACGATGGAAAGATCAGCACAATGAAACTTGAGGATGAGATAGGAATAGATCACACTACAGCGTTTCGAATTTTGAAACGACATAAATACTATTCCTTCAAATATGAAAAGCACCAAGAGCTACGAGATGGGGACGAAATACGGCGGCAGGAGTTTTGTTTTGATATGATGGAAAGAGTAAACACGGATAGGGAATTTTTAAAAAACATATGTTTCACTGACGAAGGCACGATTACCTTAAATAATGAACCCGATATTCAAAATTATTGATATTGGAACAAAGAAAACCAACACAGGTTTGTCGAAACAAGGACGCAATATCCACAGAAAGTAAATGTTTGGGCAGGGATATTCGGACACAATATTTTCAGGCCATTATTTCTTACGCGAAATTTAAATGCAGAATATTACTCGTATTTGGAACTACTCGAAAATTATATTTGACCTGCTTTACATGATGCCGCTAGGGAAAATCAGGAAGTTTGGTACCAAATGGATGGCTCTCCGGCACATAGTACCCTGGCTGTTCGGGAATATTTAGACAATAGTTTTAACGGAAACGTTATTGGCCTAAATCATACAGTAAATTGGCCAGCAAGGTCTCCTGATATTTCGCCAAATGATTTCTTTCTCTGGGGCCATTTAAAAAACAGGATATACAAGGATAAAAAATACCTAAATCTAGACGAGTTAAAAAATGTTATTTCTGCCGAATGCAATATAATTTCAGTTTACCAACTAGCAAATGTAAGAAGAGAATTTTATGATCGCCTGGGTTATTGTCTAGCAGTCGATGGAGGAATATTTGAACATCTTAAATCCTAAAGCTCTAACAATTTAATAGTACCTAAATTAATAAGTTGTAAATATTGTAATAATACTATAATTAACCTTGTAATTGATTACTTTATTTTACTTTAATTCATATTAATTTGTATTTATAAATACATCTTTAAGATTTCCAATGTAGGAATGAGTTTTCAATAATAATAAAGTACTAAATAGGTAAATTTCTGAAATGACAACTTCATTTGACAGTTATCTTTTACCTTGACTGATGCTCATAAGTAAATACAGGGTCATAAGAAAGGAGAAATATTTAAAACAAAATCGGCGATAACTCGTAAACGAGCTAATCAAAAATATCTAAAGTTATTCTTTTGAATGTGGGTTTCAGTGTTCTTCAATAAACCTAAATAGAATTATTCTCTAAAATAATTAGGGAAGCCAATAATTGACCCCATTAAAATTTACATGGGATTTCCTATGTCCCGTCCGACGATGCAACAGCCGGTATGTATGCATTTGTATATGTGTGTTTATTTAAATACTAAAGTGAAAGCAACGAATTTAAATGGGTAAACTTTGTAATATATCTTACTTTATTAACAATATAATGCAAAAGGTTTTTAAAAAATTCGTTCACAGTAAATGAATTCCGAGGTTTGTATCCCATAAGGGCTTAAAGCACTCCACTAATAATAAATGCCTTTTTTTTGGGCCCAAGAATCCATAAATGAAATAAAATACCGGGTGTTCCATTTGAAGAAGTATAAACGAACTTGACCATTTTAAAATAAAAAAGAACTTTTATAAAGAATTAATTTTTCCCAAAAAGTTACTAATAAAAAAAAGTTTTTCCTTTTTGTAAAGACTATCCGCAAACATACTGGATAAGTATTAAAAAATATATCTAAAAGTTAAAATACCAGAACAGAAACATCCAAATAATGGTTTTTAAGACGCCTAAGAGTAATATCTCTTGAAAGCAACCCGACAGATTAGACTCTAGCCTATTCCTTAGGCAAATTCATCCCACCTAAAGTTTACGACCGCCATACATTTCTGCGTTTTCGGAAGTGTTTCGCGGTTGACGTGCTTTAGAGCTTATCTAGTGTCTCTTTCAAACGCTTTATCGCCCTGCCGAGGATTACCAAACTAGGTTAGTTGAATTGCCAGTCGCAGGAGAACGAGAGCCATAATCATAAGCGATAAGTTGCTCTTTTCTTTGCCGAAGCTATTGGTAAACCATTAAGCAGGTAATCGGGTCGGGATTGCTATGTGCAGGAAATGGATTTTATAACGGCTACAGCATGGAAGTGATCTAAAGGTCATCTTATAGATAATATACTATGTGTTTATTTATATTCTGAATATACAGGGGATTTTCCCTAAACTGATTCATTACTACACTGAAAAAAAGGATCTCTCAGTCGAAATGAATATGACTTTGACCCAAAAGATTGGCGCTTTTCAATAGGGCCAAGAACGACGTTTCTTTACCCAAAGCATTAACTATCTTTTCATAAGCTTTAAAAAAATACTTTAGAGAATAGAAGAATCTATCTGTCCAAAGTATTTCACTCTTGGCCCAAAATGAATATGCAAAGAAGTTCTTGCTACAAGAACAATAGTCTCTTTGATTCATGCAAAAATTCTTGATTGAAAAGGGACATTTCTTGATTAAAGAGACAGTTTTCTTAAACCAATAGCGAATACTATTGACTCAACTAAAATTTATTTTGATCTAAGAGAAGTCTATGCATCATATACAGGCATATTACGAGGTATATTATTTTCTGATAAATTTAGGTTTTCCTGGTCTGTAGTAAGTAAAGTGATATTATTTTCCTCGATAGTAATTATTTCTGCTTCTTCACTCCTTGGTATTTTTTGGGGTGGTTCATCACTCTACAAATTACAAAGAAATCTTACATCACGATTTCAAAGTAAAGCAAATAAATTATTAAAATTATAAGCTTTGGTCACATTTTGAATTTTTTAATACGACGACTTGAAATTCTAAAATTTTTGTAATTATTTGCATAAAAAAATCGATACCTATATTCTTATTCTATCTATAGTCACACATGCATTATCTAAACAGGTGCATTAGGTAAATGTCTCTTACCTTCATATATAGCAAATAAATGCTCTAATTTCCATTTTTTCAGAAACTCCTTTAAAGAATCCATATATCCTAAAATTTGTCCATAAAAAATGACAAATGCATGTTAATAACGATCACTAATTTGTTATACGATATGCATTTAAAAAGCAAATTATGCAAAATTCCAAGTGAAAAACAAAACCCGTGCGTACTATGATGTACGACTGATCGGACTGCCGACTGATTGTATATACCGTCCTTCGTCATCGTCTTTGCGTGTTGATATTATTTTTCATCAAAAGAGTATTTAGCTATTGGAAAAATGACCATGTTTCTTGAATGAAGTACTTCCTAGCGTATTTTGCTTATTATCTTAAAACAAAGTAACTTGCACTTGGTTAAATATTCAAGAGAAATTTTCGAATTTTTCAAGAGAACCAGTTTTCTTGAGTTAAGAGAGTTTTTCTTCAGGCAAAATATTTTCTTTTACGCTAAAATAAATTCTCTTGCCACTAATTTTTTTTCAAGAACGATGACGACTTTAGTTCAAGTCTATCTTTTTTATCAGTGTAGCTTTTTAGGATCTATTTTTGATACAAATTTGTATGCTACAAATACCAAGCAATAACCCCTAAATTATTAAACTTTTTTTTTGCAAAAGTTAAAATACTTGCACTTATTTCTGAGACATCCTGTATTCAGGGCAACAAGATATACCACAATACACCAAAACACTTTACTTTTAAAACTGGGCGGGAGTTTTGCTAACCATGTTAGCATCATCAACAGATGATTAAGACTTGTTGGATACCTACAGTTTTCTTTTTAAAGGAAGATCAATAAGATTGTTACATTGTTTTAAATTTTTTTTTAACAGCTGCTACCATCTTTGACGAAAGATTATTTTTTAACTTTGCGTAAGGACCATTATCGATTAAGTTGTTAACTATATCGTAATAGTCTTTTATATCTAACAGAACAACCTTATTTCCCTTTTTATTTAGGTAGAAACAATCTTTTTTACGCAAACTTTTGACAACGTTGTGCTCCTTATTAGATTTTAATGATTAATGATTTACTGGAAAAAATATTTTTTGATAGTCGATTTCTACAAGCCTTTCTTGTAAATACCTTGAAAGCCTCGGGAAAATGCCGAATAGCACTTTCAACACCCAGAACGATTTCCTCCAAAGCAGTACTGGACTTGTGCAATACGAATTTAATAAAACAACCTTTGTTAAATTTCACATGCACGAAGCTCTAACTGATAATCCTGTATAGATATCATGTAGTTATACCTTCAAAAAATATTTAACACATTTTCATATCCAACCATTATGAGGGACTCCCACAGATAGCAAATCGATGTAATTAGCTCAGGGCCTCGTTTTATCACTATCTAAAACTGCAACACTACAGTTAACAACACTTCATTTCACTGCGATTCTTGATAGCACGAAATTTAAATACCCATCTCTATTTGGCACAAAAAACATTCATATGCCATTTGAATTATTTAGGATTTTTTGAGAATTTGGCTCATCTGTTTTTGTATCTCACACTTTTATTTTAGTGAATAAACACTAAAATAGTACGCCAGTCAAATTAGTTAAATAAAAGCCCATCGGTGGAAAAATTCCCACAGTTTTGAAAATGGTTTTAAACGATTCCTCTAGACTTGGGCTGATATGTGTCAAAAGTCACCGAAGATAGACGATGAGCCCGAGGAGGGTTGGAGTTAAATATCAATTTTTTCACTTTCTCAGAAATTCCACTTTCCCTTTTAAGAGTCTTTGAAATTCTGCGAGGGAAGACGGATGCTATATTGGCGAAATGAATTGGGTAGTGCAGTTGGTAAATATTACACTTACGTTAACTGTACCTACAGGAAGAAATCATATAGAATATCATCGCAATATACAGCCTCAGGGAACCAGACTTCAAATGCCAATGCCCCAAAATCTTCGTGCTACTTTAACATTAGAAAAATCTACTGCAGACGGGGATAGAAATCTTCAACTCTGAGCAAGCATGGCCCATAAACCATGATTCTTGGTTTTGGTATACTTTCTACAATATTTGCAGCTGCGCTATATGCTGTAGTATACTTTTTTTACCGTAAAGCAGGCATACATTTATTTTTAACTTGCAGTTATTATTAAGTCCTGTGTGCACTAGTGCTCTCCAACGGAAGACAAAAAGTCACGATGCAATGAAGACTTGAAAGATAACATAAGGACCCCTTTATATTACTATTATTAATATGAATGGTTAAATTTAGACTTTAATTGGATTTTAGATGCGAAAATATAATGTGAGAAATTTTGTCAACCCTGTAACTTTTGAAAGGTTAGACTTATGAAAAAAATGCATTCAACCAATTTTGTAGATAATTTTCTGGGCTTCAATTTTCTAAATAGGGTATTTTTTCGTAGGTGTCATATTTTCCGAGATATAAGCCAAAAAGTCATAAAAGTGACATTTAATCCCTCCCCTCTCCTCGAGCTCATCGTCTATCTTCGGGGACTTTTGAGGCATATCATCCCAAGTCTTGAGAAATCATTTAAAACCATTTTCAAAACTGTGGGATTTTTTTCCACCGATTTTTCTAATTTGACTGGGCTATAAGTGATATTTCTATTAAATATTAAAATTACTTTTACAGGCTTATCTTATATTGCCCTATTTTTTAGTTTTTATTCTGAGGTTTACTGTTTTCAGTAAAATCTTAATATGCTAAAAATTTTATTGTCGCAGAATATGCAGTGAAAAATCTTACAACGGTTATCAAACTAAGTGAATTTCTTTAAAAATAAAAAGGAAAAATAAGAATTCACGCAAACCTTCCTTCGCTCGAAAGAATTGTTAAGATTTGAATGCGAATTTACTCGAATCGGTACACGGATTGGCACTTCGACGCTTCATCTTGCCCGGTGTCCAGCTAAGCCCCGCTCTTGAGACAATTTCCTCTTCAGTCCAGACAATCGGCGTTAAGCCAATCGATAAAGACGCTCTCCTTCGAGCTTGAGGTGAAGAAACCGATAATAAGTAAAAGAAAATCTTGCCTTTACTAGAAGCTTTGACAGAATGTTTAAGTCATTTGATGTATAATTAGGGAGTTTATTAAATACACACATGAACCACAAAATTATTACATATATGGTTTAAAAATATATACGGAAAGGAATTTAAAGAATCTTTTTTTATACATAGCTTTGATAATCTGTAATAAACATTTTTTTGTTAAAATGGGTATGGTAAACAATGTTTGTCGTTCAGACCCAATATTATTACAAATTCTTGCACATTTCGATTTGTGGTCTGTTGGGTTTGAGAAGAAATTTGACCATTGTTTTGGCCATAAAATGCCTAGAAACATTATTTCACTGTTTAATAGAGTCAGAATAGTAACACTGTCTCAATAGGGCTACCGGCAAGTTGCAATAGCTGAAATTGTTGAGTTAACCAAAGCGATGTTTCGCGAATATTAAAAAAAATCAGGGAGACAAACGGGGGTTACAGACCGGCCTGGAAGAAGTAGAAAGAGAGTTACTACTGCTGTGTAAGACCGTCAAATATCCGTAATTGCACGACGCAATCTCCTGCTTTCTAGTACTGCTATTAAAAATGAGTTAGCTCGCCTTGTTTCAAGAAAGACCATAGCAAGAAGACTCCATGACAGAGGATTACATTTAAGGAGGCATCTACGTGTTCCGAAGCTTAATTAACAGCACAAAATTGCGCGACTACAATGGGCTGAGAATATCAGAGCAAATGGACCTAATTAGAATTTCGTCATGTTTATTGATAAAACAAGAATAGGCCTAGTGTCAGTCTCGCGACCAACTTTGGTCTGGGGAGCATCTGGAAGACGAGCACGCTTGAATGCAGCTCAACCCCGTGTCCCGTTTCAAGGGGGAAGCATTATGGTATGGGCAGGTATAATGCACGGAGCTCGAACTCCTCTTGTTTTTATTGATGGCACAATGACAGGTGCCTCATATTTTAGAGACGTTTTAGAGCCTATTGTGCGTCCATTTCGAGGGGCAGTGGGGGATGAATTTGTTTACATGGACGATAATGCTCCTCCCCATCACACTTTAGCGGTTCGCGAATTTTCTGCGGAAGGGGGTATAAGGAAACTGTGGTGGCCACCGATGTCTTCAGATATGAATGTGATCGAGCATGCTTGGGACATGCTAAAATGCCATATTGCCAAAAGGTACCTTAAATGAATTGAAAATTGCTGCGCGCGAAACATGGGAAGCCATTTCTCAACATCTTCTGGACAACTTAATTGAGAGCATGCCACGGTGTCTCACAGCTTGCACTGAGGCTCGAGGAGGCAATACAGACTATTCGTTGTGAGAAATAATCAAAATTGTTTTCAATATTTTCTGTTTAAAATTAAATTTGTTTTCGTTGATTTTCACTCATTATGAAATAATTATATATTATAATAACAGCCTAGTTGCACTTAGATTTTTAATTTTATATTAGTTAGTCGTGTAGTAAGCCAGTATGTCCAAAAATATAAAAAGAATCATATTAGATCCAAAATAAAATAAATATCGTTATATGCAATAATTTTGGCCATGTGTATATTTTTCAATTTAATTGAATAAATAAATTTGAACTTTAGGCTTGGGTCATTCTCCGACGTTGCCGCCACCATCGGAGAATCCCTTAAAATACCGACTTATTAAATAGACTATTATTTGAAAAATATTAGTAAATACAATTTGTGAAAATTCTAAAAAAAAAATAAAAATGCCAAATATTTGTTGATGTCTTCAGAAGGTGTAATGTGTATTATAATTTATTATTCAAGCTAATAAAACTTTTTAAATGAGTAAAGATTTACGTACCGGTTCTGCTAGTTGGGACATAAGTAGGGTTATGGACTGTAACTAAATTTTTGAAAGGCACATAACTATATTGACATCAAAATTAAATTTCTCATGTCAAAAATTATCCAGCCACCAATTTTCATCCAAATATCGACGTTACTTCAGAAATTATTTGGAAAAAATCGAAATAAAAATGAAATGTCTACGCCCTGTATCTCCAAAATGAAGCATTTTAGGACACATTTATACGAACTTTTTTACTTATTTTTATGCTGCTGATGTTTCCTGAATACAGTTATGTATATACACCCTGTATATCTTTTGGTTTTACAAAGTAACTACAAGATTTATAAGATATTGCATTTTCAATTTTATTACATGCGCTTAAATTTTTTTAATTGATTGGTAAGAATGATTTGTGGGTTCATTTTCTTAATAATTATATACTAAATCTAGAATATGTACGCAATTCTGTGTGTTAAATAACTAAATTAAACTTTAAGCTGGTCTAAATTGCATGTTTCGTGTAAAGAAAAAATAACTCTAAAATACTATAAATTACTTACTTGACTGTATTAAATTACAGGGTAGAATAAATTAAGCCCGTTATAACTTTATTATAAGTACGACATTAGGGCTGTTATTAAAATAAAAGTATAGGATGTATAGAAAAAGTTGGCAATGAGAGTTATTTATTAAATAAATTTTATATATTTATTATACTTATAATATACATACAGCTTCATGCCATATAATATGTAACAAGAAAAATGCCAAAATTTCCACATACTACCTTTTGCCATAAAACCACCGGTTTATAAGAAACCTTGTATTTCTACAAGTGGCGGTTCCATAAGTGCACATATGCATTGAACCCAAAATTTAATACTTCATCTTGAGAAAATCCCAATTTAAATTTTAATATAATAAAATGGAAATTTCCGGCAGCTTTTTATAATACCGTATGATCGAGAAAAAACGGCGTCAAAGGCGGCTGGGGAATGACTATCGATGCTATTTTTGACGAGGTCGAACTCTGCTCAAAGTTAATTAACTTTATTTTGATTTTTTTAGTTAATTAAAATTCTTCTTCTTTTCACTTTAAAGATCTTCAAAAAAATTAAATTTTAATTAAAATTAATACTAAATGTAGAAAATCTAGAAGATAATAGTGTTACGTTTTTCGTCGGTTCCGTGTGGATAGAAAGTCACAATTTATTTAAACACTATTTATTTAACACTAATTAACAAAAACAATAACGATAAAAGACTTATAGAACTATTTATAAACGATTTATAACTAAGAATTTATTTTGAATTTTTAGCGCGTCAACTGCACTGGTATATTTATAACTGCCCCCTGTAGGCCACCGCCGCCGGCTTTTATACCGACAGGTAAAGAACTCTAGAATAGTCCATAGATCGTTAGGTGCGTAGAGAAGGTTTTCGAATGTTCTCGTATGTACTAGTCCATTCCAGTGGAACTCGATTCTTCTCGAACGAATGAATCATTGCGGTGTCTATGCGATGTTAAGGTCATCCGAGGGCGGGCCATATTGTGAGGTTAGGTCGAGTCCACACCGGCCCGCAACAATAGTAAGTTTCCGGATACAGAAATCTATATCCAAAAAATATTTTTTTCTGATAATTTGAACTATATCAGTTCTAATTAATAAAAAATCTATATTAGGTAAATCCAGTAAATCGTAATTAATACAGAATGCGTCTTTAAAAGTAAAGAAGAGAAAAATCAAAAAGGCTCTAACCTAACTATCGCCCGTCCCAGTCCCAGGCATTTCGATAACGTCTAGAGTTAACAAAAATTGGATTATTCTACTGTTAAAATGTATGGATTATCGTATTTTGTAATTGTCTAATACAGACTAGACTCTTCAGATTTACTAATACTGTAGCTGTAAACCAATATGTGTGTTCAATTACTAGTAATAACCCGTTTGTTCATGGAAGAAGTATCGTGTTTATCAACAAAGTTAATTGTAGGCCTTTAAATTTTGCTTAATATGGTCATATTTTGTAATATTCAACTCATAATTGTTGATGCTTCTGGTGGATGATGTTCAATTTTATACATGTATAAAATATAAACACACTAAATTGAAGTACTAGAAACGGTAAGGTGAGATATTTTTAAGAATCTGTATTATTACTTATCCATTACTTTTTTACTTATAGAATATCTACCCTCTAAGAAACAAATTAAATGAACAAAACTATGTCAAAGAAATAGTCTATTGTATAGAGGATTTAAAGAAAACCAAATAGGTGATGCTGTAATCAAAGCTTTGTCGATATTGACTTACCGAAATGTATAGTCATACGTTATGTTTGTACAATTTGTTTTTGAATTTCTTCTAGGTTTCTGCATCTTCAGTCAGTGAAAGTAGAAATATCATCAGCAGTTTTTTCAGTCCATAAGATTTAACATTTAAAAATACAGGGATACTTAATCATTAATTAATCCAATTTTTTTTTAGATATAGGCAGTATAAGCAGCAAAATATTAGTCTTATAATCCCGGAAGATGTGGGCAATAAATTAAATGATAAAGAATTGTAAATTGTTTATACATATATAAATCACTTATTTTAAAATAAAAAAAATTGGCATTTTAAATTTTATATTGTATTTATTTATTAAATGATAAAATTAAAATACTTATATACTACATGATCTAACACTGTAAGTCTTAGTTTCTTTGGTTTGGTTTACTGTTTGCCAAGCACTATGGGTATAGTTCATTAAATTAATAGATTCTATTCTTATGTTTGACATATGCATATTAAATGTTTTCTTAAGTTATGTTACAATGAAACTCACTTTATAAACAGTATAATATAGGTCTGTATTTTCTTTCGAATGGTATTACAAAATATTTTTTACTGTGGACCCTACTAATCAATATACCTACTATGCCTGGTTCAAGAGTCTAAATCTGTACTTATTACATTTAATTTAATAACAAACCTAAATTATTTGTCTAAGTTCTGCGACTTACTAAAAAAAACAATTATGATTTTCGAAAATGATTAATACAGCTTTTTCCAAAATTATACATTACTTCTTGATGTATGTATTATATTAATTCATTTATTTACTTCAATGGTTCCAAAGTGTATATTATTTCCTACAATCTACCAGTAGTTAGGTTAAAAGTTATGTATGTAAATAAATGACTTACCAGCCTAAAATTATTGAGATTAAATAACGTAATATATAAGTAAATAAAATGGACCAATAACATATTTTAGCACCAATAACATATTTTAGCAATAACCATTGATTCCTGCATGGAACTTTGTGATTACAGCATCACCAATTTTGTTTTCATTAAATCCTCTATGCAATAGATTATTTCTTGGACACAGTTTTGTTCATTTAATTAATATGCTTCTTGGAAAACAGAAACTTGGGCATACACAGGAACAGATACTCTATAAGTAAAGAAGTAATAATACAGGGATTTCGTAAAAATTATCTCACCTTATTGTTTCTAGTACTTCAATTTGGTTTGTTTATAATTTACATATGTATAAATTGAATATAATCCACCAGAAGTATCAACAATTATGAGTTGAATATTGTAAAATATGACCATATTCAGCAAAATTTAAAAGCCTACAATTAATTTTGTCGATAAACACGATACTTTTTTCATCGACTAACGGATTATTTACTGGTATTAAACACACATTTTTATTTACAGCTACAATCAATGCAATATTAGTAAATCTGAACGGTCGAGTGTGTATGAAACAATAATAAAAGGCTAATCCGTACATTTTAACAGCACAATAATCAAAAATTTTGTCTAAATGTCTCGGTCGGAGGGGTCGGGGGCTTGTCGGACGACGAGATTTAGTTAGGTTAGAGTCTTACTGGCCTTACTCTTCTTTATTTTGAAAAAGGCGTTTACTGCATTGAGGATGATTTAATATCGATTTTTTATTGAGTAGAACTGGTGCAGATCGAAACATTTAAAAAATAATTTTTGGAAATAGATATGTGTATCTGGAAACTTTCTATTCTTTTCTGGTTTTTCTATATAAGGTATTAATTTTTGACAAATTTTATGTCAATTCTCAGTAACTGACGTCTAGAGTTCTATCTCGTCAAAAATAGCATCGATAGTCATTCCTAAGCCGCCTTTGACGCCGTTTTTTCTCGATCATACAGTATTAATATTAAGAGCTCAAACTTTTACGGTATTTTTTTCGTCATTTCCATCAACATATTCTATATAATTCGGAAAAGAAAAAATAGTCTTTATTATTCAAGAAAAACAAATTATTTTGGTGTTTATTCATAAAAACAAGAGTATGAGATATAAGGTATGAGAGAAACACAGAAGTTTAAATTCTCAAAAAATAATCCTAAATAATTCCGATAGCATGAATGTACTGTGCGCCAAATACACATGGGTATTTAAGTGTAAAGGTACATTCAGGCTGAGAGCGTCGAGCGTCGCTTCGTGTTTGCGTCGCGTCCGCGTGTCGAAATGGAATCAATTCGCTTAACTTAAATTAGACCGTTCAGGCAGACAGCGTCGCGTTTCGCGTTGCGCTAGCGTCCGCTGAGCGTCGGGGTTCGAGTTCAATGAGGCGGACGCGACGCAAACGCGACGCGACGCTCGGCGCTCTAAGCCTGAATGTACCTTAGCGCTGTCAAGAATCGCAATGACATGAAGTGTTGTTAAATGTAGAGTTGCGGTTTTAGGTAAAGTGATAAAACGATGCTCTAACCTAATTATATCGATCTGCAATCTATCAGAGTCCCGTTTTCTAATGTTATGTAAGTTTTTTACTTTTAATCTGAATTTTCCAAGTCGTTTTTATATCTTTCTAGTCGATGTGTCAACACTGAGCGTCGAACAAGCCGAGATCCAGGTAATTGCTTGGTATTTGCGGCTGATTATCGATTTCTGCCAGTGGCTCTCAAAATGTTGCCATTTTTTTTTTAATTTTCTAAGTTAAATAACTCGGTTATTATCAATTTATTTTAAAAATGGTAAAGAGAGAATATGTTTCTTTTGGCCAGATCTAACCAGCCCTTAAAATACTTGCTCTTATTCCTGGGTCACCCTGTTACGAAAATGTATTTTTTTGTTTTTTTAACACTTTTTTAAATATTCATTGACTATTAGGCGATACGAAGTTCGAATTATTATTTTCCTTAACTTTATCGTTTTGAACTTAGTGCCTGTAAATTTTCCATTTAAGTTAGCAACCAAAGACATCTAAATGAGTAGACAGAACACTCCATTCAAAAAACTCATTTTTTTAGAATCATACATGGTTTGACACTTTTATGAGAATTAAAAAGAGATGGGTACATAAATATGACAACACGGTTGAGTTTCGTCTATCTCTCTGTCATTTGGCTCTATCAGTGGCGTGACGGTGGCGTGATGTTTTTTATCAAAAATTGATGAATTTTATCAAAAAATTTTCCATTATAACTAGTTTTGCCTGAGGTCTAACTGAGGGTAACTCTAATTTTACAATCGAAATCGTCAACAAATAAGAAAATATACGTATTTTTGTAATAATCTACTTATAACTAAAAGTATCTAGATACGCTACTGTAAGCATGACTAAAGGTAAAAAAAACGTAATGACACTTACCGTCTAAATATCAATTCCGGGTTAGAATAGTCCACCTTTTTACAAACAATGCTCTGGCGAACCATCGTAGATAGTTAAAAACTACTTTAAATAGTTTTCTTTGCAATAAACACTATTAATTATTAGAAAGTTGTTCAAAAACTACAAAAACTTTCAACTACTGCAGAAAACTCACAACCGCTCCAAATAAAGTCGGATGAAAACAAATGAAAACGTCAAATGTCAGCGTAATTCCTACAATTTCGACAATTTCATAGTAAAGATGAATGCGCAGCGATGCCGCTAGTTGTCATTGTAATTTCCCTAATATAATTTAATTAGAAAACTAAAAATAATTTCAAAGGTATAATCCTGGCACAATCTATGTATATTAATTAAAGTTATATACCTATACAAATATTTAGTTTAACGTTTCTATAGGTACCCAAAAAAAAAAATAATAACAATAATAACAATTGGAACTCGAACCGTATTCTATCACATACCGCGTAAATCTGTCATCATCGATCTTCGCGGAACACGGTTCGTAATCGCGATAAAATGTGAATTGTTTTGTCTCCCTTTATTTAGATGTCTTTGGTAGCAACCAGTAAAACTAAAAATATTTAGTAACGGTGTCATGTGGTAGTTGATATCGGCCCCGTCGCTACACACAACCATTCTCCGTAGACTATTGGCACTCCAGAGATTCCGAATCCAATATACTTACCTCAAGAATCCGGTCATGAATTCGTATCTGCAGCGACCGCATTGCGGAGCACATTTGGCATTTAATTCAGTTTTCGGAGCACCTGAGGACACATAATAACGGCCCGAGTCACACTGCTCTCCGCCAACAAGCGGGGCCTTAGCCCCATTTCCATATTTCAGTTCGGAGTTAATAAAAATACGTCGATCTAAATCGCTTTTCCAAATCCCATTATTTCTTCTCCCCCCCTGTTGGAGAACGGGGTCGAGTTTTATATTAGAAATATGAAAGATATCGTAACAAATCAAGAGCAAGAAGAAAAAATGTACTTTATTATTTCATCTATTGTATTGATAAAAAAATACTTTAGAGTTTAAAGCTTAGAAATATTGATCCAATATAGTTCATATCAAATAAACATTTGGTCACGTGATTAAGCTTGGCCGGCACAGCGTTGTCCACTTTAAATATTTTCTTTTAATCAAAATATTTTAGAAAACAAAAATAAATTAATTATAAATATATAAACATTTATTATTTACATAAAAAAACTCACCTTTTTAACAACACTTAAAGGGCGTAAAGGACCATTACTACCGCTTTCCCGTACAAAATATTCTAATAAAGTTGTAATGAGTTTTTTTACGGCTATTAAGTACCACTTCGCACTAAAAGAGGTTCTAAAAAAAATGTTTGACTACAAGGTCTGCTAGTAAACATTTTTTAGCTTAAAGTATCACAACACTATATATTTAAACCAAAAACTCGTAATACAAAACGAAAAGTGTCAAAACGAATGATAATGTCAGGAAATAAATAAATAAATGTGGCAACAAATTTTTTACAGCAGAGCACCACCTCAATCCACAGCGGGAAATTTAAATTCCAGTTAGTCGGCCCGGCGCCGAATATGTCCATGGTTGGCAACAATGAATTTAAAAATCGCGCCCTTGATTACGTAACTAAAAGTTTAATTGAAATCAAATATACACTGACGGACATAATATGAAATAAATCACTATAATTTGTACTACTTTTTGTGACATTATACAGGGTGGTCCGAACTGTATTCCGGAAACTCCGGCAGCATATTCTACAGATAAGACTAAGTAAAAAAGTTCGTATAAATGTATGCCCTAAAATGCTTAGTTTCAGAGATACAGGGTGTAGAAGTTTAATTTTTATTTCGATTTTTTCCAAATAATTTCTGAAGTAACGTCAATATTTGGATGAAAATTGCTGTCTAGGAGTTTTTTTGGTATGCTAAATTTGATTTTGATGTCAATATGACTCCTACTTGTATAGGGCGCCACCTACATGTGTTTTAACTGTTATGAAGCGTAATAACTTTTTGTCCGTGCCTATATAAAACTACCAAGAGAAAAAATATGCATCTCTGTGACTTTCTAGGTAAAATATATCTCTTTGTAAAAATCGCTACGAGCAACCGTTCTTAAGATATTTAGAATGGAAATAGTCAAGACATGTCATTATTGACGAAAAATAAACACGTTGAGTAGATAGTAATTTCACTGAAATAATAAATTTGAGAAATTTTTATTTTTTTAAATTAATCATAATTTTTTCTGTAAAAAAATGATGATAAAACAGTTTCTGTTGAACTTTTGGCATAAAGACTTTCAAATTTATGATCTCAGTCTAATAACTATTTAGTGAACATGTTTAATTTATGTCAATGATGATAGGTATTGATAATTTCGATTCCAAATATCTCGAGAACCATTATTCGTAGCGATTTTTACCAAGAGACCTTTTTTACATAAAAAACGTTGTGAATGTATATTTTTTTACTCAGAAGTTTTATACAGATACGGATGAAAAGTTATTACTCTTCAAACCATTTAAAACACATGTAGGTGGTGCCCTCTACAAGTAGGAGCCACATAGACATCAAAATCAAGTTTCTCATGTCAAAAAACGCTCAGACACCAATTTTCATCCATATATTGACGTTACTTCAGAAATTATTTGGAAAAAATCGAAATAAAAATGAAATTTCTACAACCTGTATCTCCGAAATGGCGCATTTTAGGAGATACATTTATACAAACTTTTTTATTTGCTTTTATCCGCAGAATACGCTGCTGAAGTTTCCGGAATACAGTTCGGACCACCCTGTATATTTTGATTCACTTAATGGATTTTTAAAAAATTTCACTGACTGAAGTAGCTCCAGCCATTGACTACTCAGTGGCGTAGCAATTTTTTATTTTTCTCTTAATTTAACATACAGGATGTTTCTGGTTTCGCAGATATTTGCGGTATTATTATATAACGGGTGCGTCTCAAAAGTGGTTCACCCCTATAACTTTTTTATTTTTTCAGATAAAAAATTGAGATTTGGTATGTTAATATATGACATAAATTTGGATTGATTATTCAGTTGTTTTCTGTCACTTCCTGTTTCGACGGAAATGACTACAACTTTTGATTTTTAAATGGTACCTTCGGTTTTTTGTTGTTTTATTCGATAGAAAATGACACTCTGAATAGAATGCCATATCATATGTCAACGTTGACATTTTCGAATATGGTTAATTTGAATTTGCAACATGCGATTCATAACGACAATTTGACTCGAAATACCAAGTATGTGGGACCAAATTATTCGTAAAAAATGCTTTTTCCAAATATGCTAATGAGCCACTCTCGTTCCAATTGAAAAAATTGAGATATGATTAAAAATACGATTTGGACATCTTTTAACCAGCCAGGACAAGACACGAATAACATTAGAAGATGAAATCTATTTTTCCAAGACTCCTTGATTAAAAATTATTTTTTTTTAACACAGCCATGGCACTCTAGATTGAAATTTAAAATTCAATTTTGTTTTAAGCAAAAATGTCAAAAGTTGTCATATGATATGTCATTCTATTCAGAATGTCATTTTCTATCGAATAAAGTAAAAAAATACCGGGGGTGTCATTTAAAAATCAAAAGTTGTAGTCATTTCCGGCGAAACAGGAAGTGACAGAAAACAATTGAATACGTTAATCAATCCTAATTTATGTCATATACTAACATACCAAATCTCGTTTTTTTGTCTGAAAAAATAAAAAAGTTATAGGGGTGAGCCACTTCTGAGACGAACCCGATTAGCTCTTTCAACGATAAAATACCAGACAAAATTCATTAGGGGGCTTCGATAAAATTTTACTGTTTAAGAGCCATATGTAATATAATACCCCAAATACAGGGTTGTTCACCACATACGACACGGAGTATTGTAGCTAAACGATTAGATTTTTACAAATTGTAAGTTTTGGGTTCGTTGAAGGACTATTAGAGCTACAATTTAAAAATATTTTTACAAGATACAGAGTGTCCCAAATAAATAAAAAATATCAAACTTGTATTTTTTTAAATGGAACACCCTGTATATTATTACATTTTTTAGTTTCTACGATTAAAATAGGTAAATTTGATAAAGGTTTATTACACTTAAACCTTACCGTTTTTGAAATATTTTCAATTTTGTGAAATTGTAGTCAAAATTTTAAGGCTTCATTTCTCCAAGGGTATCAAAGTTTTTAATACTAAATATTTACTGAAGTTTATTTATTGATCAGTTATTGTGTTGCAATAATCAAAATTATACTACCTTATACAGAGTGTCTAAAATTTTATTTTAAATAATTACTATCTTTAAACGGCAATAACTTGTTTAATTTAAATGGAACACCCTGTATATTTTATGAGAATCGGATGCATAATTTAATTGTCTATCAAATCGTATTATACCATTTTTTACCTATAGCTTCAAATTTCCGTAGAAAATGCATTTTCTTGTAATTTTAAATTCATTTATCAATATATCCATGGAAGACTGACATTTTAGATTATTTTTAAAGATGTACCAAATTTTTAAAGAGTACAGATACTAATATTCTCGATATACTTTGTTTATTTCATTAAAAAATAAAAAAAAACTGTTTAAATATTTGTTAAAAAGGACCAATTAAAATGATTCCAGTATTCAAACTACATTAATTGACTGTTTGCGTTGATTAATAATAATTGCTACAAAAACTGAATTTTTTATGTGTATTAGACAGTGTGATAAAAAGTAACACCTTAAAAATGATATTTCATTTTTTGACAAATGCTTATTTGTAACAACAGACATTCATTTTTATAACTTATTATTATATTGATTTCTGATTCAAATCCACATTTATTTTGAATAATTTATTCACGAACATAATTAAGTATGTAATTAATTAGTATTTGAGCGGAAATAATGGTGGTATATTTAATTAATGGTATACTCTTTTATGAAGATTTAAATAGTTTTCTTTTTGCATACAAATGGGCTAGTAATATTATCATTTTGTTAAAAAGAATAATATTACTAGCCTGTACATTTTGTACATTTGTTCCTTTAAAAACAATCTAAAATGTCAATATTCCATGGGGATATTGATAAATGAGATCTAAATTATAAGAAAATGCATTTTCTACGAAAACTTGAAGGGATAGGTAAAAAGTGGTATAATACAATTTGATAGACAATTAAATTATGCATCTGATTCTCCTAAAATATATAGGGCGTTCTATTTAAATTAAACAAGTTATTGCCGTTTAAAGCTAGTAATTATTTAAAATAAAATTTTAGACACTCTGTATAAGGTAGTATAATTTTTATTATTGCAACACAATAACTGATCAATAAATAAACTTCAGTAAATATTTAGTATTAAAAACTTTAATACCCTTGGAGAAATGAAGCCTTAAAAATTTTACTGCAATTTCACAAAATTGAAAATATTTCAAAAACGGTAAGGTTTAAGTGTGATAAACCTTAATAAAATTTACCTTTATTTCAATCGTAGAATCTAAAAATGTCATAATATACAGGGTGTTCAATTTAAAAAAAATACAACTATAGCATTTTTTACTTATTTGGGACACTCTGTATCTTGTAAAATTATTTCTAAATTGTAGCTCTATTAGTCCTTCAACGAACCCAAAACTTAAAATTTGTAAAAATCTGATCGTTTAGCTATAATACTCCGTGTCGTATGTGGTGAACAACCCTGTATATGCGAAACCGTCAAACATTTTGAAATACTTTAAATATAATAATAAATATAACAATAAACACTCATTTTTTAATTCTACATCTAAATCGCAAATCGCAACTATAATAATATTGGTTGCCTAAATTGAAACTGGCAAATAGAAGAAATCGCAAATCGCAGCAAAATCGCAAATCTCACCTATAGTAATATCGGTTGCCTAAACTGAAACTCGCAAATAGAAGAAATCGCAGTCGCAGTTTCCTATGAGAGCCTATCGCAGGTTGCGGTTGCGATTTTTAAATCGCTGCGATTGAATCTGATACTGAACCGTTATTATTGCTCATATCTAGAAATTGTTCTTAAAATTAGATGATGTATAAATTTTGTCACTGAGGAAACAGAAAGAATAAATTAAAAATACAGCTTATATTATTGTCTCCTTAAGTTTTAAGCATTAATCAAATCACAACCGCGACCAATTATTCAAAGGTCTGACTGGCAAGCGTGAACTCGACTCAACTTTCCGACAATTCCGAAATTTATGACCGCGGCCGAAAATTGTCAAAAATATGCACGTAGAAGCTTTTAAATGCTAAAATATACTACATTGTTCCGTAATTTTATTCATAGCGATTCGAGCAATGTTCAGCGGAAGGGGGAATATCCCTCTCTTGTACAATTCGGCGCATTCGAAAACTTTGATTTCAAATTGCAATAAAATATTTGATTGCTCGGAAATTATTGGGTATTTCTTTAATAAGAATAAGTTTATTTCTTAAAGTAAAGTTTTTCAAAATTCGGTCAATAAACCCAACGTTTGGACATTTATTGCTTTAAATAACAACGCATATATTTTTATTACGTTATTTTCAAAGCAAAAGCTAATGCCAAAGTCAAATTTCACCTAAACCGTTTAATTAAAAAAATCTCATGTAATGCTGACTTATTTAGTCTCTGATGATTAAAATATCAGGTTTTGAATATTTAACGTTTTCTTAAAATGAAGAATAAATTTTAAATTTCAATAAAAGCTACTTAATTTATCCGGTATAACCTAATATGTAGTTGCACCATTAAAAACCATTGTACAGGGTGTCCCACTAAGAATAGCTCTAGGCTGTATCTCAGAAAGTATTAGCCGTAGGGCCTACGGAAAAAAATATTTATAACTAAAGGGGCTATGAGAAATTGCTGGAAATTATTTTCAAGTTTGTAAAACGGCCGCTAGAGGGCGCAACTGCTATGGAAAATAAGGAAATAGAATATTTTTACAGAATTTTGCGTAGATAATGGGTACTATAAATAATAGCTTCATAATCTTCATTAAATTTTGGATTTTTTTCATTAGAACCATTTTTCCCTATCTGCTAAAATAAAGTGGTGGGGGAATCTATCTTGATTTAAATGTTAATAACTCCGGACTGGATGATCAGAATCTAACAAACTATGGCTCGTTTAAAAGAGCAATTCTTATTATATATTACACCATAAAAATAATAATAATAAGGTTTTTAACGTAAACGCTAGGGGGCGCTTTCCTACAATTTAATAAACATAGCGCGTTTTTTCAAAAAATTAAATACGATAGTATGTGTAATTTTAGCTGATAGTAAAGAGTAGTAAAAGCTTAAAAAGTCAGCAAAAACCGCATCTTGATATCTTCCTTCAAATTTCAAACCGAAGATATTAGCAAAATTATAATAAATACCAAAAAATAAGCCCTTAATTACCTTATTTTTACAATACGGCATCAGTAGCCCTCTTGATTATGCCCATTCTAACAAAAAATAAGATAGAAACAGTTAATTTATTTTAAAATCGACGAAATACCAGAATACTTTAATACCAGATGTATTAATATCTAATAATTACGACATTAAAAACAGTGAACAAGAAATGATGATTCAGTGAGTCGTGGTAGGCTTTGGAAAAAAGTTGCTTCTCGCGTAATAGTATAAACGTCAAATTGTTATTAGATCAACGAATTTTCAAAATGCCTTTATTATTTGAAGTAGTTGAAGTTGTTGGCATTTTGAAAAAGCAATCAAAAGATAAAAAACGCTGCTAGGACTATCAAAATGTTGATCTAATAACAATTTGACGTTTATACTATTACGTCAAAAGCAACTTTTTTCCAAGGCCTACCATGACATCGCTGAATCATAGTTTCTTGTTCACTGTTACAAACATCTTAATTATTAGATATTAATACCTACCTCTGATATTATGGTATTCTAGTATTTATATATAACTGTTTCTATCTTATTTTTTGTTACAATGGGCATAATCAAGAGGGCTACTGATATCGTGTTGTAAAAATAAGGTAATTAATTAATGGCTTATTTTTTGGTATTTATTATAATTTTGCTAATATCTTCGGTTTAAAAGAAGATATCAAGATGCGGTTTTTGCTGACTTTTTAAGCTTTTACTACTCTTAATATCAGCTAAAATTACATATACGAGTATTGCATTTAATTTTTTTTTGAAAAAACGCGCAATGTTTGTTAAATTGTAAGACAATGCCCCCTAGCCTCTACGTTCAATCTTATTATTATTGTTTATATGGTACAATATAGAGTAAGAAACGCTCTTTTAAACGAGCCCTCGCTTGTTGGATTCCGATCATCCAGTCCAGAGTTATTAATATTTAAATAAAAACAGATCTAACCTTCCCCCACTACTTTATTTTGCTAGATAGGGGAAAATGGCTCTAACAAAAAATATTCAAAATTTACTGAAGATTATGAATCTATTACTTGTAGTACACCTTATCTAGGCAAAATTGTGTAAAAACTCCATTTTCCATTATTTTTTGTTGCAGTTGCGCCCTCTAGCGGTCGTTCTACAAACTTAAAAAATAATTTATAGCAATTTCTCATAGCCTTTTTAGTTATAAATATTTTTTCCGCAGCCCCACGGCTAATACTTTCCGATATACAGCCGAAAGCTATTCTTCAATGGAGGAACGCATGTCTCTTCAAAATATTATTAAGGTTGCCTACCTCTGAGACAAAGATTTCCTAGATATTTTCATATTTTTATGATTTGGCGTCAGTAGATCTATTATATGCATCGAAAATATAAATTGAAACACAATCAAAATGCATTTAATAAAAATGGAACTCGCTGAATTAATAATTTTCGGAATGTACTTAAAATTCATGAAAAAAAGATCACAAACCTTACGTATGCCGATGACGCCTTAAATATTGCATGCTCTGAGGAAGAACTTGTTCAAATAATGAGAAGCCTGAGTAAGATCAGTGCGGAACATGGCTTTATGCTGAACAAAAAGAAAACACCAAGTTATGCTAATAGACCAAAATCCTACTAACATCAGGGAGAATGATGGTTTTGAGGTGATTGAATGGTTCAATTACCTCGGATCCCTCATAACAAACAATGGAAGGTGTGAGGAAGAAATCAAACGCAGACTGGCAATAGCAAGACTCCAAACCAAACACATTGATCTTTCCTATCGCTACTTATGCACCTGAGACCTAGATTTGAAAGCTACAAACAGACGAAAAATAGGTGCTTTAGAAATGTGGGCCTACAGAAGAATGCCGCGAATTTCATACACGGAACATCGGACCAACCCGCAACGTCTCAATTCTAAGGCAGTTGAAAGTTACCACAAGACTTTCAACCAAAATTACCAACCATAATCGAAGGGAATGTTAAAGGCAAACGACGAAGAGGAAGGTACTCCTACGCGCTGGGTGGATCAAATCAAAGAAATTATTGGTCACGGCCTGCAAGAGGCTTCTCTAGCCGCTCAAGATAGAGAGGGATGGAGAACAACGATCCGCGCAATTAAGACATGAATTTTTATAATTAATAGTTTGATTTTTTAATAGTTTTGATCCATAGTAGAAGGAAAAGAGTGGCTGCACTCTCCCAAATATTTTCTGCCAGTATTTACAATCTGTCGAATATCGGCAGATTGCAGAGCATTTCAGTTGAGTTCCGTCCGTCGACCTGCGAGGTTCGAGCGTTGCGTCCTAGCACAGAGACGGATTGACAAAAAATGAGTGCCTTACTGTGTGCTACTATTGGTTGTAGTAATAATTCAAAAAATTGTACTTTGAGTCTTTTTTTGAGAGTCGTTTGTGATCATGTTTGTGTTCAGGTTAATTTTCTCCTGACTGATTACTAATAATTTGATATTATTTTCATTTAAACCTCAATTTTTTATCGAGTTTACTTTTGACAACCATCCCTTGCTTGCTGTTTAACGAAGTGCACCACCATTGAACAAAAATTTGCTGGTACCGAAAGTACCGAAAAAAAACTGGAAATCCCGGTTCGTTAGAGGCATGGTACCGCAATTACCGATTCCGAAAAACAGCTCCGGTTTCGGAAAGGCTATAACGTACCATAACTGTCAATCGCCCTATATAGGGTGAGTCTTAAATAAGTGGAAATATTTTTAGGGGTAGTATATTTTGTCCCCAGAATTATGAGGATTTTTCTGCGCATTTTTTTTCCAAAAAAAACTGGAAATTTTTTTAGTTTTTAGTTAAAAGACATAATTTCTTGATAATATGGTAACTAGGGTTCAGAACCGGAAATTCCCGGTTCTTTTGAGATATCAAAAAAGCGGATCTCGAAATTATTAATTCCCTGTTCTTTCGGTAGTTTCGGGACTTTCGGTAACAATAACTAAAAATTAATGAATAGTGATGCTATTTCTCATTGTTCTTGCTTCTTTTCTCTTTTGAAATTTCTGTAATGTTTATTAGAAATGATTGAAGTTTAAATATGTTAATTTATTATTTAATACAATGTGTTGTTCAATGTATTAGTTAGTTCCAATAAAAATTACCTAACCAAAATATTACTACAAAACAAACACATTAATGTTAAAATTAAACTTGTTTAAATTTAAAAAAAAGTTGTAGAAAATTTTTGAAATAGATAATAATATAAAAATATGTCATTATATATTTTTTCCCCATTTCTTCCCATCAAAAGATTTTTAGATACAGAAGAATTGTTACTTACACGAAATGTGAAAATATTCTGTTTTCAAGCAAATTTTTACTCGTTGATCATTGTTTTTATTTTATTTTATTGTGAACTCATATTTTCCTAAATACATCTCTGTGAAACTATGGCGAGTGCCACGACTATACTTTGCCTAGTTATAGACCACGACTGTAATACAGCTACGTCAGTGGTCAAGGGACGTGAGAACAAAGTCACAAGTGGCAGAAAAAGAACAAATGATTTGACAAGGAGTAAAGCTACTAGTTTCCTGATGATACCACCGCATACACCATAGGCGTAATCAGAACATTTATCAAAAATATAAATATCTCTTCAAGCAGCGAAGTTAAGAAAAATATATGGCCACGGCACTGTTTGGAGCCATGGTAAAAATTTAGTCTCGGGTGTTTTTTGTCCTTGTATTCTTTATTCATTGCTTTCGAGAGTTAACGAACGAGAAGAAGAAGACTTAAATTCTGTTCATCTCAGACACGCCTAAAATGCATATTTATTTGATACAATAGCTGAACACACAGAACTCTAAAATATCGATCAAAGTTTGTTCTCCTGTAATATTTTCATATCTGTCACCATTAAGCAAAAATATTATTATCTATCTGTTTTTAGACACAACATAGGTCTAAATGACAAATCGAAATATCATACATGACAATAAACAACATTTTCCAATTATGTGAAATCCAATAAAATTCGTTTAAAAACAAAAATTTATTTTTTGTTAATGCCACAGGGATGTAAATAATCCTAAACAAATACCTTTTATGTGTTTTGGAAATATTGATTATCGGTTTTTATTTTTAAAAATACTTTATTTAATATATTTAGATTATTTCTATACAATTTGTAACTATAAAAACATGCTATAAATTGTATGCGGTTTAAAAAAAACTTTGTTTAAACCCTTTTTTTATTTTGGTTACAAATATAAAAAAATAAAAAAAATATTTATTTTTTAAAATACCGTCATATCATCACTTTCAACACGATTGAGTTTCGTCTATCTTTCTGTCATTTGGCTCTATCAGTGGCGTGACGGTAGCGTGATGTTTTTTTACCATGTTTTTTTAATGGACCCATTAAGAATTCTAAAATGCTTTAAATACAAAAAAAGTTTATTTTTTATTTCTCTAACAAATGTTGTAATCGAATTTAAATTTGAATTTTTGACGCGATTAAATAATTTAAGGTTCGTAGTATTACACTGTAAAGTTAGGGTAAGAGGGTTAAGATTATATCATCTGCCAGTTAAGATTATGTTATGAATTTTTATGAAAACTTGTGACGAATCATTTTTTTTAAATCATCATAATAAATAAAAAGAATTAAAGAAAAATAAACTCGGAGATATTTTTTACTTATTTAACCGCCGGGCATCGCTACACAAAGAAATAACAGGATGTTCTAACACAAAATTCGTAAGTTTTTTACTATAGAAGATACAACTTAACAAGTATAGCTAGAGACGTGAGAAATATAAAATATCACGCAACCGGTGCTATCCCCAAATCTCTTCCTATATTTGTTCAACTGTACATATACCCGACGCATTGTTGCCTGATCCGCATAAAGTAGTAGGAAAAATGTTGAACCGTGGCAACCCCTATTTGCGGCAACTTTTTGATTGGCACCCTGTTTAAAAGTGTATTTCAAGTGTAAGTTTTCATTAAAAATATGATGAAGGTTATAATCCTGCAGCCTGATCTTAGACTATATGTGATGATATATTTTATTACGCGATCAAAGTGTGTGATTAAAATGTTTAGCGCGCTAAATATCCTAAACTAATTAAAATTTGCCAGAAAGATAATAACATACTAAAAAACATCCGCCTCCTATCAAATATAACTTTACCTCGGCCTTTTGCCGGGCTCTCCAGTTAAGTTTATCTAAATTCCGAGTCGTGCAAATCATAATTTACTTTAACAACCCCGCACGGTCACAAATGCGCTTTATTGTGTGATAATGGCGTCCATTAACCGACTTTGTGCCGGCTCGTATTCGAAGTAAATTTTCTCAAAGGGATTTTAATAAGAATTATGATTTTGTTGGCGCGATAACAAGCTAAAAGTGACCTTATATAAGCCTAAATTTGTATACAAAAGAAAATATTTCTTTTGTACGAGCCAAGGACCATATTAAATTTGTTGCGTGAGATGATGCCTACTTATAGCATTGAGTGAGCCAGTTTTGTTTCTACCGATTAAGAAGAAAGTATCCTAATTGTCAAATATTCATGTCAGTCATGTCATGTTTCAGTTTCATAAGTTCCATTGCCGTACCACCTTAGTCTCATTCAGTTAAACATTTAGCAAGAGTAATTTTTAGACCATTACATAACAGTAACTTCACTCAAAATAATAACTGGAAACTTATAATATACAGGGTGGTCCGAATTGTATTCAGAAAACTTCGGCAGCAGATTCTGTAGATTGAAATTGCTTAACTTCGGAGATACAGGGTGTAGAAGTTTTATTTTTATTTCGTTTTTTTTAAATAATTTCTGAACTAACGTCAATATCTGGATGAAAATTGATGTCTGAAAGTTTTTTGACAAGAAAAATTTGATTTTCATATCAATGCTACTCTGACTGAATGGATTGAAGAGTAATAACTATTTGTCCGTATTTGTATAAAATGGCTGACTAAAAAATATTCATCTCCGTCGTTTTGTACGTAAAAAAGGTGGTCTGCTAAAAATCGCTACGAGTAATGGTTCTCGAGATATTTGGAATCGAAATAATCAATACATGTCATCATTGACTTGAGAAGGCGGGAAATAGGTGGGACTGCGCCCCTAATATTCTGCGCTGGGTGTATACCATGATAGTAAGACCCATGATTACTTATGGAGCAGTTGCTTGGTATACAAAACTAGAGCAACGCACAGCAAGACAAAACCTGTGCGAAGTACAGAGACTGGCATGTATCTGCATCACAGGTGCCATGAAAACATGTCCAACAGCAGCAATGGAGGTCATTCTAGACCTAACACCACTGCACATTGTCGTCGGTAGTTATGTCAATGCGACAATGATTAGAATGGTCATTGACGGAAATAGTCCTGGGAGAATTTTCAGATCAGGGGCTTGGAACACCCTCAAAAAGAAAATTCCACTTCTCCAACTCCCAGTGGATGACATACCAAGAATTTACAACTTTGAGAAACACCTCACTGTGGTATTGAGTAATAAAAAGGATTAGAAGAAAGACTGCTTACTCAGCATATAAAAGACCATACCATAACGTGGTATACTGATGCTTCCAAAACCAAAGCAGGTACAGGGATAGGAGTATTTGGGCCGAAAACTAAATACTCCGAACCAATGGGCACCTACCCCAGTATCCTTCAGGCATAAATTTACGCTATCGAAAGATGCGTACAATTTATCTTAGATAGAAACTATCGAAAACAGGAAATCGCCAGCTCTTAACGCGATCAACTCAATAACCATCAATTCGAAGTTGGTCAATGAATGCCTAGAGAAGCTCAACAAATTAGGCAAAGAAAGTAAGGTCCTACTCTGGATGCCTGCTCACCAAGGGATAGAAGGCAATGAAAAAGCAAATGATCTAGCTAAGAAAGGAGCGAACACTCCCACTAACTGGACCAGAACCGTTCTGTTTTCCAAACTGGAACCAACTGAAAGCGGAACTGAAGAATCTGGAAGACTCCATCCGTAACTTGGAATGGGTGTCCTCCAACGGTCTAAGACACTCGAAAAAGTTCCTCAAAACTTACGACCGAGAAAAATCAAAGGTTTTCCTTGATTTAAGTAAAAACAATCTTCGGATTGTCACGGGGTTTCTAACAGGAAACTGTCTTCTCAACGAACACCTCAGTAGGCTCAAGCTGAGAAACAACGGCGAATGCAGATTCTGTGGGGAAAATGGGGAAACACCAGAGCACCTTATCACTGAGTGCGCCGAGACGACGACCACTCGAGCCATGGACTTTGGTACGGCTAATATCGAGGATGGAGAACTGGCCTCTGTGGAGCCGTCTCAAATACTGGTTTTTGTTAAAGCCTTGAGACTGTATGATTAGTTATAACTCGTTATAACTCAAGAAAGGGGAACACACAATAGATCTATAAGGTCGCAGTGATTGGCTCCCCTCCTAAACATTCTACATTCTACATTCATCATTGACATAAATCAATCATGTTGACTAGATAGTTATTAGACTGAAATAATAAATTTGAAATATTTTTGTGTCAAGGGTTCAGCAGAAGTTGTTTAATCATATTTTTTTCCAGTTACCAAATTTATCATTCCAGTCAAATAACTATCTATTCAACATGTTTATTTTTTGTAATAATGACTACTGACATGTATTGACTGTTTTCATTCTAAATATCTTGAGAACGATTACTAGTAACGACTTTTACCAATAGACCTTTTTATGTAAAAAACCGGAATTGTAGAATTTTTCACTCAGTAGTTTTATACAGGTACGGACGAAAATGTATTACTCTTCAAAAGAGTCAAAAAAACTACAAGCAGGGGTCATATTAACATCAAAATCAAATTTCTCGTGTCAAGAAACACCCAGACACCAATTTTTATCCAAATATCGACTATAATTAACGGGTATGTGGAAACTAATTAAATAAAAAAATATTTTGTCTTGAGAATAATTCTACAAGTTTTCATAGCAACAGCATTGTTTACAAACCAAATTTAAAATATTTTTTAAGAAGAATAAGAAAAGTCTTTATATCTAGCTCGAAATTAAACTGTCAGGAACATCCACAAAATCTTCCCTCCAATATATGTCCCAATCTGCGAAATTGCCTGTTTCCTTTTCAAACAAAACTTATTCACGCAAATAACATTAAATTTGTCTCTCTTCAATGGCTAATGTAGAATGAGTACAAAATTAAACCGGCTTTATATAGTTTTTAAATATACTATGACAATTGCAAATGTGTATTAGGCCAGTATTACACTATCAAATTTCTTTGTCAAAGATCTTTTATAAAAGATATTTGATAACAAATCTGACATTGTTAATATATTATAAACTCTTTGATAAAATAAAATATTTGACAAAGAAATATAATAGTGTAATACTGGCCTTAGGCCGCTATTACACTATCAAATTTCTTTGTCAAAGATTTTATTTAAAAGATATTTTATGAACAATTTGACAGTGTAATATGTGTAATTTTATAACATATTGTATGTTAACACTGTCAAATTTTACTTAAAGTACCTTTTATAAAATATCTTTGACAAAGAAATTTGATATTTTATATTAATTAAATTATTATTATTTTGATTAAATTAAATTTGATATTCAAATTTCTTTGTGAAAGAGATTTGATTTAATTATTATCTTTCTTGATTAATTTCACTTAGCTTGTGTGGTATTCTTATTCTGTTATGATTTATAACATATAAAAAGACAGAATATTTTATTAAACGGTTCTTTACAATTTCCATTATACAAACTAAAACTTAAAAAAAATTATATTACTACATACACTTTAATTTATTTTAGAAAATACTCAAAAAATCCGCCACTGTTTTGGGTACATAAATGCATCTTTTTAAAAATGAATGGACCTACTAGCTTTTCTCACAGAACGAGACTGGTCGACTTCATGGTACAAAGAAAACAAGGTATGATCGATAGCGACTCCAATTTCGTTAAGTTTGCGCATACCACCTGTGACGTCATACGCCATACAAAAAAAATATTCAATTGCCACTAATAAAAAAAGACCAAAAATAGGGAAGAATTAGGACATAACCCCAAAAGTTATGTTTTGACATCGAGCTTGACATTTGAAAAATTATTTTCACATTTTGACACAATCAAATTTCACAGATGACACAATCTGTTTGACAATTTGAAATTTGCGCGCAGAGCTTGCCGACCAATGGTGCCGTTTATTACCTGTGACGTAGTGACCATCCTGCGCAATATCATACCTTGTATTCTTTGTATCATGGGTCGACTTCTTTCATTATGGGGGGAGTGTCATAATGAAAGTCTTGTTGGTACCACTCTATTGAGGCGCGAGTCTCTAAATTTAACTTTTCTAACATGTCTTGAAAACCGTTCTCTAAAATGCGTAACGGTCACCGGTCAAAGTAAATATATTGCAAAAAAAGGTGAACCAATAATCCTACAGGCTTTTCTTCATTTGAAAAATTCATATTTATAATTTTTGTTTATTTAAATTTACAAAATTTGGATGTGACAGTTTAACATTTCTGAGAGCAACGACGATTGAACTTGTTTCCATGGCTAACTATACGAAATTGTTTCAAAATTATGCGTATTGGCCATAACTTGTAATTTTTCGAAAAAAATATTATAGCTTATATCGCTGAAAAGCTTAAAAATGGCGCTTTTTATGAAGTCATGGCCAACTATGGTTTTTATTTAAAAAAACATATGTTTGTGTCATATGTCAAAAATGACAGGCTTTAGAAAAAAACGGGGAACACAATCTCATTAAGGATGATTATCTACAACTTTTTGTCTAAAATAGATTATAATGTGTTTAGGGAAAAATTTTAAAATAGCCGAATTTTTTTTTCGAAATATCTAGTAAGCCATGTAATTTTTAAAAAATCTGAAAGACACATATTTATGACCCCACAAAACTGGCAATTCTTTCCCCATTTAACCGCTCTCTATATCTCCAGTAGTTTCCCAGATATCCATAAAGAACATCGTAGAAAACTCACCCTGTATATTTTTTTTATTTTTATTGACATTTTTTCAACAGAAAAAATAGTTATTTAATATTAGTTGCTTCTAAAATATTAATATTCTTGTACGATGACTCCCGATGCACTCTTTATAACCCGATCCTGATACCCTGTTTTTTTTCTTCGTATAAACAATTCAAATTTACTCACCTTTTTGCTGTACTCATCGAACTGTAAATTGGCATCTGAATTGTTTTACAGGTAATTCTCCTCACGTTCTATGGCCAAATTGACGAACACATTCCGCTTTTATACTACGGGCTATAAATATCGGAATGCTGAATTTGAATTTGAGATTTAAATCCTTTACACTTCCATGAAAACCAACTTTTATTGGTATAAATAAAATATTCTTGTTGCGGTTCTTGCACAACGCATATTTTTTATCTAGTGATGATTTTTGAATAGAATATAAGTTTTGAATAAGCGGCAATTTAGGTAGTTTTCTTCATATTTTTTTGAAACATTTGTTTATCAATTGTGTGGTATTTCGCAATAGTCGTGATGGGAACAGCGATTTTTTAAATACCAGGTACAACCTGTTCCAGTTGCAAATGATACCTGTTCCAAGGATGCTGTTTCAGTTCCAAACTGTTTCAAAAGGTAGATTAATGCTGTTTTCTGTAGTAGGTATATCTTGTTCTAGTTTTTAGTAGAACTAGAGCGTTCCCCGAACTGAATTCATTGACGTCAATTTTTTTGGCTTTTCTTTGTATTGTTTATTTATATAAGTTTCGATTTTTTATTTGTAAAATCCATATATTTTTCAATATAAAAAAATTACAATTACATTTCAATACAATTTTATTATAGTACTAGCGTAATTAATCATTTGTAATGGTGATGATAAAGCAAAGCAAGAATTTCCATTAACATACAAAGTGTCAGCAATGAGAAAAAACAACATGGCGATATTATTATATAAAACTTGGTAATATTTGAGGGGTAGTTTCATCTCGTTGGAATTTGACTTTCGAAAAATCCGTTTGCCAAAAATAAGCTTTTTACGTCAAGCATTTTAAGCAGAATCGTGGTTAAGAAATTACCCAACTTTTTGTAACACCCTGTATGATTTTTTAAAAAAATTCAAAATATGTAAAAAAAAACAAATAAAAATTATGCTTGTCCAAGCGTTTTCCCGAAAGACTAACCGTTTTTTAAATAACAAATATTGTAATATTTGAGGGGCCTTTTCACCCTCTTTTAATTTGAGATTCGAGAAACCCCTCCTTATCGAACCTCTACACCCCACAGTCAATCCGTTTGCCAAAAATCAGATTTAAACGTCAAGCAGTTTAAGCAGAATCGTGATTACTCAGTGGTCAAATTTTATGAAACACCCTGTATAAATTTATAAAAAATCTTAAAATATGTAAAACAACAAAATAAAATATACGTATTTAAGAGTTTTTCCGAAAAACTCACCGGTTTTTAAATAAAAAATATTTTAATATTTGAGGGATAGTTTCACCCCCTTAGAATTCGAGTTTCGAAAAATCCCTTCTTATCGAACCTCTACACCCTAAAGTCAATCTGTTTTCCAAAAATCAGCTTTTTACGTCAAGCGCTTTAAGCAGGATCGTGATTAATCAATGACCAGATTTTTCGGAACACCCTGTATACATTTCTAAAAAATCTTAAAATATGTAAAAAAACGAAATAAAATATACGTGTTTAAGCGTTTTTTTCGGAAACTTGACCGTTTTTTAAATAAAAAATATTGTAATATTTGAGGGGTGGTTTCACCCTCTTGGAACTGAAATTTTGAAAAATCCCTTCTTATCGAACCTTTACAGTCTAGAATCAACCTGTATGCCAAAATTGAGCTTCTTACGTTGAGTGGTTTGAGCAGGATCGTGATTAATCAGTATGTCAGTCACTTAAGGATTTTAGATATTAGTATAGATTAACAATAAAAATAAATACATAGAAAAGGAAATAACAAAATATAAGGGGAATTATCTTATTTTCTCTATACTTATTTTCGTCCCTGCATTCAAAACAAGGTTAGAAATTGCACGTAATCGTTGAAGTAACTGTTCATCAACATAGAATCGCATTTCTGAGCACAGTTCGATTTTATTAATTAATTGTCAAAAAAGTATAGTTAAGTAAGTAAAGTATAGTTAAGTAATTCAAAATACTATTAACCAGGAAATATAAAAAAAAGATGGAACAATATGATAAGCCCATATAAAAATCAAAAAGCTATACTTAATATATAAAATCCTTAAGTGACTCACTGATTAATCACGATCCTGCTCAAACCACTCAACGTAAGAAGCTCAATTTTGGCATACGGGTTGATTCTAGGGTGTAGAGGTTCGATAAGAAGGGATTTTTCGAAATTCCAGTTCCAATAGGGGGCGAAACCACCCCTCAAATGTTTCTGCAAATACTCGTATAAGGTTTGTTAACTACACAGGGTTAGAGAATAGACTTTAACAGTGAAAATGTTTTTGTAAAAGAACCGGTAGTCTCTAAACGAGATATAAAATAGGCAGCTCTTTTAATATAATCAATTATAAATAAATATATTGCGCAGGTATCTGTAGATGGTAACAACATCACATGCATAAATCTTAGTCAAAATAAATATACAAACTATTTCATATACAGAAATTTTAAGCTTTTTGGTCGTAAATAATATTCGGTAACTGTGACTAGAATTTTGATTTTATGTAAGTTTATCAGAATTTCAACATGTTTCAACAGACTTTTCTGCTAAAAGAAAACTAAAAGGTTCTCTGAATAATTATATTTGGACATTTTAAACAGTTTTTTTCTTTATTCTTTTTATTTTTTCCTTCTAAAGACGAAGAGAGATATAATAAACTATGAAACGTTAAGTATTTTGTGGTTAAGCAAATTTATTTGTTTTACGTGCACAGAGCCAGTGTCAAGATAGTTTCCATTTGGAGTCTACGCAGTGATATTTTACAATTTTTTTCTCTCTATCCAGGGTATTTCTATTCCAGTGACTATACCCAGGTTTTTTTCAAGAAATTAACAATTTTATAAAACACTTCGGAAAATGACATTTATTTTTAATAAAAAAAAATAGTATCTTAGATTTCAATCTAGGGTGCCATTGCTGTGTTAAAACCACTAATCATGGAGCCTTGGAAAAATAGATTTGATCGTGTGTTTTTGTGTTTTTCCTGGCCGGTTAAAAGATGGCCAAATCGTATTTTTAATTATAACTCAATTTTTTCAGATGGAACGAGGGTAGCTCATTATCATATTTGGAAAAAATATTTTTTTTAATAATTTGGTACCAAATACTTTGTATTTCGAGCCAAATTGTTTTTATATTTATTATCGTGACACTCATTGCAATGTGAGTGATTGAAATTTACAATATAATTTTTTAAGAGAAAATGTCATGTCATTCTATTCAAAATATCATTTTAGGAAAACTAATAAGTAAAAAAATACTGAGGGTACTATTTAAAAATCAAAAGTTGGAGTCATTTCCGGAGAAACAGGAAGTGATCGAAAGTAACTGAAAACGTCAATCAATCCTGATTTATGTCATATACCAACCGACGAAATCTCGTTTTTTTTACCTTAAAAATAAAAAAATATATTGGGGATAATTCTTGAAAAACACCCAGTATATAGGCGATTTTACAGTTAGACTCTAATTTTTTTTTAATGAATCAGTCGTGTGACAGCCCTTTATAACATGTGTAATGAATTATATTTTTTGAATATTTCTAACTATAAAGAACTATAAAAACAATGTCTAGTGGCGAAAAACCAAGAAGATATAAAAATCTACTTTATACTCTAGTCCTCGAAATATTTAATCAAGATCTCGAATACATTAATCTATTCACCCGGCTTTTTTCCTCGCTGTGTGGAGATACAATCAGAATAAATGTTGCTTGTCAAATAAGATTTAACGCTCTGAATTCCAGACAATAAGAAGTGGAACAATACAAATCCTGCTAAAACGGGATAAGAATTTCGTCAATTTTTCTTTCCTTCCTCGGTTTGGTGATAC